>NC_044037.1:187038562-187149895 GCF_901765095.1 Microcaecilia unicolor
GACCATGCGCTAACGTTGCCATTAGCGTGTGGCCATGAAAAAAGATTAGCACGTAAGCCCTTACTGCCACCTATTTTGTAGGCAGTAAGGGCTGATGCGCTAACGGTAAGCCCTTTTAAGCTGTGGTAAGCATATGCTAGTGTTACCACAGCTTGGTAATAGGAGCCCTATGTAAGTTAAACTAGTATCTGCAGATTAGCACTTAGGAGGTCTGATATGGACTTGGGGAAAATCCACTATTTCTGGGATAAGCAGTATAAAAAGTTTTGTACTTTTTGGGATCTTGCCAGGTATTTGTGACCTGGATTGGCCACTGTTGGAAACAGGATGCTGGGCTTGATGGACCTTTGGTCTTTCCCAGTATGGCAGTACTTATGTACTTATGATAGCATGTGCTTAAGTGTAAGTATTCAACATTTACATGAGTAACATTCCCCTAGTGAAGCAGAGGAGTGGCCTAGTGGTCAGAGCACAGGTCTTGACGTCCACAGATGCCACTGCTGCTTCTTGTGATCTTGGGCAAGTCACTTAACCCTCCGTTGCCTCAGGTACAAACTTAGGGATCCTTTTACTAAACCACGGTAAAACATGGCCTTCAGCAGTGTAGGTGCATGTTTTGGGCACGCGCCTGGCCAGTTTTTACTGTGGCTGTAAAAAAGGGCCTTTTTTAATGGGACGGGAAAAGGGCATGCAGTAAAACTGAAAGCAGCATGCACCTAAAACTGGCTTGAGCCCTCAGCGCCACCCATTGATCTAGCGGTACGGGCTCATGCGCTACATGCACAGTGACCTTCAGCGCACACCAACTGCTGATTACTGCCGGAAAAGGTATGCGTGGGAGGAAATAAATAAATATATCATCCAGGCATTATAGGCGTGCACCAAATCTGAAATTACCGCCAGGGGAGTGTGGTAGCCTGGAGGTAGTCTCATTGGGCACACGCTGCACGCGTGTAGAGCCTAACGCCTTTGTAAAAGAGACCCTTAGATTGTGAGCCCTCCAGGGATAGGGAATTATCCAGTGTATCTGAATGTAACTCACCTTGAGCTACTACTGCAAAAGGTATGAACAAAATCGAAATAAATAAATGTTAGCGCCTTGGTTATAGAATTTCCCTTTTCTGTGGTTGTTGCCACTAACTATTTAGTTTAGGTCTGTTCTTTAGCAGCTAACAAATAGCTTAACTGGAAAGCAGCTGAAAATCACTGTTATATGGATAATTTTACAGCTCCTCCCTTGCCTGAATTTCTTTCTACTTGTTTACAGATAGTGTTGAGCTGGTTAGAGGGATTTTCAGCCTGATATTATCCATATAGCAAATGAAAATCCATGAATAGCGGACTTATACATTCACCGGTGGCTGGAGAAGGCATACGTTGTTTTTTTTTAATAGCAGCCCAAAGGCTTATATAAGGAAAATCTGTTCATGTACAAAGAACTAAGCAGCTGAACCATGGAGATCCAATGAAAATGAAGAGTAGCACAGAAACTGCTTTATTTCTCAAGCTGTTAGTTAGTTTTAGTTTATTTCCGTTTGCTATACCGCCTTCACTAACTTGCAGATCAAAGCGGCTTACAATCTAAAAACCAAAAAGATAAAATAGAAAGGAACTACAAAAACTGGACCGGAAAAAGCAAACCAAACATACAGAGGCATTCGAGACTAGCAGGAGAAAAAAATGAAATGATAGTCAATGGAAAGAGAAGATGAAGATGAAAGAAAAAGGAAAAACAGAGGGAAAGAAATAGAAGAAAAGCCAGTCAATGTCAGTGCTAGACAAGCCACAGAATGACATTTTGGAAAGGATGTCCAACTCAGAATAAGGATGCCTGTGTCAGTACATTCCTAGTATTTTAAAACAGGATCTGTCGACATACAGCCTTTTCTAAAATACATGAGAAATGAATGTCCACGTTCTGGTTGCCTCCAGCATGAACATCCATTTTAGAAACTGAACTCTCCATATTATGAATGGGCAAAACATGAAACATGGATGTCATTGTGGCAGCATAGGAATGTGCATGTTATGTCCTCAGACATTCATGTGGAGTGGAGGAGTAGTGTAATGGTTAAAGTAGTGGGCTGGGGACCAGGTTCTAAGCTCACTTCAGCATTTTATGAATTTTGTTTTTAAATTGTGAACCATCCATGGACAGAAAAATACCTACTGTACCTAAATGTACATTGCTTCAATAGCCTTCGGGCTTGCAGGTTTCTTATTTACCACCTGCAAGCATGAAGGCTATTGAAGTGGTGTTCATTCAGGTACAGAAGGTATTTCTCTGTCCCTGGATGACTCACAATTTAGAAAACACACACACACAAAGAACTGAAGAGGAATTTGAACCAAGGCCGCTTAGTCCACCATCCCCTGTTCTAACCATTAGGCTAATCCTCAACTGTGCATAGAGGCTCATTAAGAACCTGGTATTTCTTGCCAGTTTCACATTCGGGGGAGGGAAAGGCACAGCAACAACTAAGGGATTAAGGAAGTGACTTGCCTGAATCCCTCTACTGGAGAGCTACTCAATCTGAGCATCTTTCTGTAATCTGGGTGTAGTGAGAACCAGGTTTAAATAGCAATGTTCATCTTTTTGTTATAGACATCTCTTCCCCATCTGTAATCAGTTGGAAGTCTATATTTTGGCCCCTCCCTAGTCTCACCCAAAACATACCCAGACCCCCTCCTCCTTGCCATAAGGGCATACTGCAGTTTTAGATGTCTATATCCTGGCTTTGTAAAATTGGAATCTTGATATCCATGCAATATGGATGATTAAATGCCGGGTTCCAGATGTCCAAAACACAAATAGAGCTTCTAAAATAAGAGCCATAGCTTTACTGTTTATTCACTTGGGAAAGGGATCAAGGAAAGGAAAAATAAAATCAGTGCATGCAGAGGTGTCCTTGATATATGAGTACCTCAAAGGATCAAGATCACCCAAGATCATGAAAAAGATTGAGAGAAGAGAGGAGTCTATTAAATTGGCTATAAAGTCACTAAAGGAAAATATCTCAGGGATCTTTATGCAGAAAAATACCTGCAGCCATTTTCAACCACTCAGTAAAGCTAACACTAAAATTATTTGATGGCATCATTTAGCCAATAATATTACATAGGAGTGATCTAGGATCTATATAAGATGGAAAAGAACTCCAATATGCACCCAGCACTTCAACTCTGTACACATACACTGGCAGGAACTTCCGGTACATTAAGAAATAATACAAGAACTTACTATAAAGACACTCAGAACATATATAGCAATCCTTCCATATCATAACAACATTAACTCCCAGGATTCAATCAGCCACAGCCTATCTCTATGAAAATGTAACCTGCAAATATTACAGTAGGCTCTAAAACATCAATATAACTGAAGATAAGGGATTATCAATCCATGTCCTATGTAACCCACTTTGATTCTATAGCTGATATAAACAGGATATTAATACTAGAATGGAATGGAATGGAAACCAATACACCTCTTGCCAAGAAAACAGAGAAAAGCAAACTGCTATATACTGTAGCTCTATACAGAACTACATATTAGCAGAATATCTCACTTTGGTCACACAGGCAGACCCTCACAAAACACAAACTAAATGACCATAAATTAGAAAAGTGCAGAGAAAAAGTGAAATGGAAAACCTGAGAAGCCATATCCTACTTGCAAGATAGCACTGGAGAAATGGAAACAGAAATATGCAAGACTTTGATAAATTAAACTCAACAATCATGATCATTGAACCAACATTCTATAAAAATACAGATTAAAGTATGTGCTGATGGTTCTTTGAGTTCATCTGATTGTCAAAAGCTATTGTTTTGTTTTGAATGCAGCTGCTCTTTTCTGCCCCCCCCCCCCCCAAGAAGCTGCTGCTGCCCTGGGCGACTGCCTAGTTGTATCTACATTTCGCCCCACCTTTTTCACCCTTCAAACTCTAGACCTCAGTCTCCCTTTTAAAATCTCTCACTCGTCAGCTTTCTTTCTCACTATCAGAGGATTTTTATATGTTGTGGAGGAATTTGTTAAAAATGTGTATATTAGACAAAAAATATATAATAGAGGGTAGAAAGGACTATTTAAACAATATCACTATGCCTCTCCTCAGTTGCCAACAAAATTTCAAACATATACTTGCTGTATATAGGAATTGGGTACCAGAGGAAGTTAGGTTTTATAAGTATTTATTGTTTTGATAGCCAATTAAGACATATGGAGTGGAGGAGTAGCCTAATGGTTAGTGCAATGGTCTGAGAATCAAAGGAAGCGGGTTCAGTTCCAGTGACACCTCCCTGTGACTCTGGGCAAGTCATATAACTCTCCATTGCCCCAGGTACAAAATAAGCATCTGCATATAATATGTAAATCACTTTGATTGTAACCATAGAAAGGCACTATATCGAGTCCCATATGCATTTTTTCAGGTGTTCTAGATTTGCCAGTTTTGTGAGAAGATGGATAGGTCTGATTATTTGAATTGTTATAGGAATTATTAGATAGGGATGGGGATCGGGGGGGGGGGGGGGGATAGGGGGTCAGGATGATTGAGATATTTAACTGTTTATTATTTCTTATTTTTATTGTGCTGGACATGTAAGGGGAAGGAATTCAGCAGGGAAGAGTATTTGCTTGAATTTTCAGGGGCCGATGCAGATAGCTTCACGGTAGAGTTGGTCTAGTGCATGGCTGTACTCCAAAGCTATTGCTCCACAACCATGGCATGCTACAAAAATGAGTATACAAATTACTACCACATTAAAATTGTAGGAGTAATCTTCAGCTCATTGTGAAATGTTACCCTTCCTGTCAGTCAGCAGCAGAAGAGAGGGTCAAAGTGCACACAATAATATAAATACAAAGAAAGCACCAAGGGCATTTCAAGCATGGGAAAGAAGAGTCCTTTATCACTAGATCTAACATGGGCCATGTTTCAGTGTCAAGTGTCTGCGTCAGGGATCAATAGGAATCAATCTATTTAAAATTAATGTGCAAGGCCTCATATAATCCTCAAACAAGAATTCTCAACACAAAAACAAAAATGTGCAGTCGCATCCTAGCATCTTCAAATTGGTACTCATTAATTTTAGACAGACTGACGCAGGTGCTTGACACCAAAATATAGCCCATATCAGGTCTAGTAATAAAGGACTCGACTTTCCCATGCTTGAAAGTACCCTTCCTATCAGTGCCCGACATTTTTCAAAAACAATTGATAGCAGTCACTAGTCCAATCTCCCTCCCCTCTTTCCCGATTCCCCTTCCACACATATAAACCCCCCCCAAACTCTTGCTACTCCTGTAGTCTAATGGTCCTCCTCCTCCTCCCTCCTCTTTTCTTAAAAATTCCCTGGTAGTCTAGTGGTCTTCCTCATTCCCCTACCTGACCCCACTACCTAAACATTTTCTGTGGTAATCTAGTGGCCCTCCTGATACACCCCTCCTCAAATCTCCATTTCCCTGATTACAAACAATTACATCTTTGGTGTCTAGTGGCATCTAACTCCTTGACCCTTTGCCCAGGACCCCAGTTCACATACCTCAAATGAGGCAGGAGCAATTCCCACTCGCTCCTGCCTTGGATGGTGTTATCATCAAAATGGTGGCACTCTTCCCCACCTGGTGTATCCTGGAATGCCAAACAAACAGCAAAGATGACTTAAAAAATGGACAACACTCCAGATAACAATCACTATTTATTGACTGATGAACAAGACTCGACACAGCTTTGTTTTGGCCTGCAAGGCCTGCATCAGGAGTCTCTTGTATCCAATAAATCCACTTGTAATATTTGTCTTTCAAAAATTGATTCTGAAATGGAGCTGCAGTGTCTAATGCGCCAAGATAGAGTAGAGCTTTCTAACCTCAAGAGTAAACCCGAATTAGCATTTGCATTTCTGTTTTCTCTAGTATTGCTGTATATGCAGAGCCTGACTCCTTCAGGTTTCCAGGGTCTATTTTATCAAGGATCTATTTTGTTGGGGTTCTTATGTCGGAGTGCCCACTATTGAAATTCAACAGAATTATTTAGTGGAGGTTATCAAAAGTCTGAACTACTTATTTCGCCTCCCAGAGTAATCTTGTCCTGGCCTTGGTCCTGACAATCAATATATTTGTTTGTGTACCCGGTTCCCACTCTATGGGGCATGCACTAGGCAGCCACTTAGGCAATCACATGAACCCAGGGTTACAGTATTTTTAGGAAATTGCTTTGGGTTGTGAAAGGGAGCAATAAGTGTAAATAAGTGGAGTGGAGGAGTGGCCTAGTGGTTAGGGTGGTGGACTTTGGTCATGGGGAACTGATGAACTAAGTTTGATTCCCACTTCAGGCACAGGCAGCTCCTTGTGACTTTGGGTAAATCACTTAACCCTCCATTGCCCCATGTAAGCCACATTGAGCCTGCCATGAGTGGGAAAGCATGGGGTACAAATGTAACAAAATAAATAAAACTATCATCCACCTTTCAATTCTTCTTGCCACTCTCATTCCTTCCTCAGTCGCCTCCCATTACTAACTTCTATGTTCACCTTTTCCAGTCCTAAAATACTTCTCTGCCTGTAAACCTCTCATCAGCCCTTGTTCCTTCCCTGTTGCTCATGCCTTTTCCTGTGTCCAGCCTCTTTTAAAAATTTTTCCCTTTCCCAGCCTCCAGTACCTTTCTTTTACCACCACTACAGCCTCATTCCCATCCTCTTTCTCCCTCTTCACAGACCTGCCCTTCTTCTATCTCACCCCACCACAATACCTGCATCATTATCCAATGCCTTCTCCCCAGTCTGCTAAACTATTGTCAACACCTCTCCACTCTTCAGCCACCTTCTCTGACCCTCATTTCATACCTACACTCATATTTCCTATCCCATCTAATATACCCCCAAGTAATATAATCTCAGTTGCCAAATTCTCACTTCCCTGCCAATCCCCCTCAGTTTCTGAGTCCTAGCTGTCCCCTATCCTCAAGTTCCTGCTTGCTGTCTTGCTCTATCTCTGGATCGACACACTCCCCATTCTTTCTCTGCTCTTTGCCCCTTTTCCTACCAATCTCTGAATCTCCACTGTCTCTCAAATGTCCAGTTCCTGAATCCTTGTCTCTCTTTGTCTCCTCTCATCTTCCCATTGCTTTCTGGCTGCTGCCTCCTTCCCCTTCATGATTCAGTCAGGTATATTTTTTTTCCCAGATGCTCGTCCTCGTGCTGCCCCATGCCAGTATTTGTACTGGATGATGTCATCTTCTTCACAAGCATCGCCACCTCTTCCTGTTTCCTGTGGTCCATGCTGTTCAAGTGTCTGAACAGTGTGTGTCTACTGAGTTCTGCTCAATTCAAACTACCATTAAAAGGGCCAGATTTTAGCCAAGACTACTCCAGGTCTTCTGATACTACTGTATTTTTAAATTTATTTTTGGGATTAATAGACCATGCTCTGGTGTTTACTCAAAAATGTTTATCTGGTTAGCAACAGCACTGTTTGCATAAGTTCTTTTTTGAAAAAAAAAAAAAAATTCCAGGCACTTACGTGTAAAACAGTGGCCATTCAGAATGCTAAGAGTTCAGTTTTATAACATGATTCTTATGGGTGAAGATCAAATAGGCACTTAATTTGAGGCACCTATGGGGCTCATTTTCAAAAGAGAAAAACGTTCAACAAGTGTCATAAAGCACCACTTGAACAAATTTCTTATCTATGCAATGCATCTGCAGTGCATCCAAATCACGAGGGGGTGTGTTGGGGCATTTCAAAGGTGGGATTAGGGTGGGCTTAGGGCGTGCCTAACACTTGGACATATTACAGCCACCAAACATATAAATGGCAAGTGACCGACTCACCTGCAAATGCGCAGTAGAGACTTCCCTCTCTGTCCCACCCTCGTGTCAAGACGTGATGATGTCAGAGGATGGAACAGAGAGGGAAATGGAGTCGGACTGTCGGACGCTGCCTCTGGAGCCTAGAAACGAACATCGCGCGCACCAACCTCCACCCTCCCCCCCCATTCCCGCCACCGCTCCCGCCCCCTCCGTATCGGGCCCCCTGCACTGACCTGACAGTGCCTCTCACCTCCGTGTGAAAGCGCTGCAGGCAGAGAGCAATCTGCTGCTGCCTGCAGTGCTTTCACACGGAGGTGAGAGGCGCTGGCAGGTCAGTGCAGGGGGCCCGGCACAGAGGGGAGAGGGAGTGGTGGCGAGGAGGGTAGCTGGAAATCTCGCCCGTTTTAACGGGCTTAACGGCTAGTAATGGAATAAAACGAAAACGTCCAGGGTGAAAATCTAATCGGTTTGGTCTAAACTTGTTTTTATAACGACTAAGGCACAAAAAGATACCCTAAATGACCAGATTATCACTGGAGAGAATCAGGAATGACCCCCTTACTCCCCCAGTGGTCACTGACCCCCTCCCACCTCCTCAAAAAATGTGAATAAAAATAGTACTTACCATCCTCTATGATAGCCTCAGATATTATAGCCAGGTCCAGTAGTGATGGGTACACTGTAGACAAGTGGATCCAGGCCCATACCTCCCCCTACCTGTTACACTTATGGTGCAAATTGTGAGTCCTCCAGAACTCACCAGAAACCCACTGTACCCCAACACAACCAAAAACCCTCCACAAATCACAAGGAAAGGTTGTTGCAACCAAATCCTGGTCCAACATATACGACGACCAATGGTCACCACCAACAGATTCCACAGAATTCATAACAGAATGGGACAACAGATGTGTCACAGTATTAGACATAATCACCCTCATAAAACCGAAACCATAGAAAAATGAAAAGTCGTCCCATGGTACAATGAAGACCTGAAACAACTAAAAGTCCAACACAGAACACATGAACAAATTTTGGGGGAATATGACTCCACCATCAGCGCATGGAAATAAGCACAAAGAAAATTAAAAAAAACAAAACAAAATTAGCAAGCCAAGAGAAAATACTACAAAGAACAAGTAGGCCCAGACTACACAGACAGAAAGAAACTTTACAAACTCGTAAACAACCTACTGAACTGCTATGGATTTACAAGATGAACTGCTATGGATTTACAGCCTGTCTCTCTAACACAGACTGCTCAATAATTACCGTGGATTCTTTTGGATTCGTAATAAGTCAATGAAAACCTTTATTACAGGAGCTAAATTCTAAAATGATTAGGATATATACAGTGGTTAAGACATATACACACAATGATTAGCTGTATAAACAATCATTACATCACTAGTCTCTACATCTTAGCAATGCAAAGAGTTCTTAGACCAGGAAAGGAAGCAATAATTACACTCTACATACAACATCACTGGTTCCGGAATCTCAGGCCCTTATCTCATCAGCTGAGAGGTCCGTTACAGCGAAGGCTCAAAGTCTCCTTACAACCAGGAACAAACCCTCTGCACAGCACGTCTGCTCACAGATGAACCCCGACTCTGCTATGACAAGCCCTCCATTTTTATTAGGCTCTTAGCTCATGTCCAGAGCTAAGGAAAGTTACAGAATGTTTCTAAGGAAAATTACAGAATGCTTCTCTGCTTAGGTCTGTGGGAACATGGTCACATGCTTTCCCAAGTCCAGGTGGCCAAGCTGGGCCTGGGAAATAAGTGCCATCCTCCCCTTCACATACCAAATTAGTTAGAGCTGTGTTTTATCTTCTGCATTCCAGCTTATTTTTTGTATTTACAAGAAAAGTTACTTTCAGTTAAAGACAGAGTTGAAAAACAATCTTTAAAATTCACTTCCATTACACCTACTAAACACAAAATCTCTAACAACAGGAAGTGACGAGTCTCCACCAGCATAAGAACTTACCAGATACTTAGAGGAGAAAATGATAAAATGAGAAGAATGGTGAAAAAAAAACTTAGAGGAGCGACTGCGAGGGTCAAAAATTTACATCAGGTGTGGATGCTGTTCAAAAACACCATCCTGGAAGCCTAGGCCAAATATATTCCGCGTATTAAAAAAGGAGGACGGAAGACCGAACAACAGCCAGCGTGGTTAAAAAGTGAGGTGAAGGAAGCTATTGGAGCTAAAAGAAAATCCTTCAGAAAATAGAAGAAGGAACCGACTAAAAATAATAAGAAAAAGCATAAGGAATGTCAAGTCAAATGCAAAGTGCTGATAAGGAAGGCTAAGAGGGACTTCGAAAAAAAGATTGCGTTAGAGGCAAAAACACGTAGTAAAATGTTTTTTAGGTATATTAAAAGCAGGAAGCCAGCAAAAGAATCAGTTGGACCGCTAGATGACCGAGGAGTAAAAGGGGTGATCAGGGATAAATCCTTCTTATCTGTTCCCTTCTCCACTACTGCCAACTCCAGACTTCGCGCCTTCTGTCTCGCTGCACCCTACACCTGGAATAAACTTCCTGAGCCCCTACGTCTTGCCCCATCCTTGGCCACCTTTAAATCTAGACTGAAAGCCCACCTCTTTAACATTGCTTTTGACTCGTAACCACTTGTAACCACTCACCTCCACCTACCCTCCTCTCTTCCCTCCCGTTCACATTAATTGATTTGATTTGCTTACTTTATTTATTTTTTGTCTATTAGATTGTAAGCTCTTTGAGCAGGGACTGTCTTTCTTCTATGTTTGTGCAGCGCTGCGTATGCCTTGTAGCGCTATAGAAATGCT
The DNA here is from genome assembly GCF_901765095.1 of Microcaecilia unicolor. NCBI lineage: Eukaryota > Metazoa > Chordata > Amphibia > Gymnophiona > Siphonopidae > Microcaecilia > Microcaecilia unicolor. The sequence goes on from NC_044037.1 coordinate 187,049,190, forward strand.
AAATAGTAGTAGTAGTAGTAGTAGGAAGACAAAGCCGTAGTGGAGAGATTAAATGAATTCTTTGCTTCGGTCTTCACCGAGAAAGATTTGGGTGGGATACCGGTGCAGGAAATAGTATTCGAAGCTGCCGAGTCGGAGAAACTTAATGAATTCTCTGTAAACCTGGAGGATGTAATGGGGCAGTTCTACAAACTGAAGAGTAGCAAATCCCAGGTACAGATAGAACTGAAAAATGAGCTTACGGAGCTATTGTTAGTAATATGTAATTTATCTTTAAAATCGAGCGTGGCCAATGTAACGCCGATTTTTAAAAAAGGTTCCAGAGGAGATCCAGGAAATTATAGACTGGTGAGTCTGACATTGGTGCCGGGCAAAATGGTAGATACTATTATTAAGAACAAAATTACAGAGTATATTCAAAAGCATGGATTAATGAGACAAAGTCAACATGGATTTAGTGAAGGGAAATCTTGCATCACCAATCTACTACATTTCTTTGAAGGGGTGAACAAACATGTGGATAAAGGGGAGCTGGTTGATATTGTGTATCTGGATTTTCAAAAGGCGTTTGACAAAGTACCTCATGAAAGACTCCAGAGGAAATTGGAGAGTCATGGGATAGGAGATAGTGTTCTATTGTGGATTAAAAACTGGTCAAAAGATAGAAAACAGAGAGTAGGGTTAAATGGTCAGTATTCTCAATGGAGAAGGGTAGTTAGTAGGGTTCCCCAGCGGTCTCTGCCGGGACCGCTGCTTTTTAACATATTTATAAATAACCTAGAGATGGGAGTAACTAGTGAGGTAATTAAATGTGCTGATGGCACAAAGTTATTCAAAGTCGTTAAATCACGGAAGTATTGTGAAAAATTACAAGAGGATATTACGAGACTGGGAGACTGGGCTTTTAAATGGCAGATGACGTTTAATGTTAGCAAGTGCAAAGTGATACATGTGGGAAAGAGGAACCCGATTTATAGCTACATCATGCAAGGTTCCACATTAGGAGTCATGGACCAAGAAAGGGATCTAAGTGTCGTCGGTGATGATACGTTGAAACCTTCTGCTCAGTGTGCTGCTGCGGCTAAGAAAGCAAATAGAATATTAGGTATTTTTAGGAAAGGAACAGAAAACAAAAATGAGGATGTTATAATGCCTTTGTATCGCTCCATGGTGCGACTGCACCTCAAATATTGTATTCAATTCTGGTCGCGGCATCTCTAAAAAGATATAGTGGAATTAGAAAAGGTTATTTTGTAGAAATGGGTTTTCAGGTGTTTTCTGAATTGTAGGTAGTTGTTCATAAGTCTTAAGTCTCTTGGAAGGGAGTTCCAGGTCTTTCTGTAGATGTGTGCAAAACTTGTTTCATATGTGGTTTTGTATTTCAGGCCTTGGCATATATAAGTACATAAGTATTGCCATACTGGGAAAGACCAAAGGTCCATCAAGCCCAGCATCCAGTTTCCAACAGTGGCCAATCCAGATCACAAATACCTGGCAAGATCCCAAAAAAGTACAAAACATTTTATACTGTTTATCCCAGAAATAGTTCAATAACCTCACGAACACCACAACAAATTGGAAAACACCCCTACAACCACAAATCATCAACTGACCTGTACATGAACTGAAATTGGACCTGGCATACTCACACTGCAAGACTCTAAACATATAACCTTTTCCCCCATGGAACATGTATTCTATTCCTTTGTACATGTAAAGTATTCTTTCCTTCAGTAAACTGTAAGCCACTTTGAACCTACCACTAGGAAGGAAAATGTAGGGTACAAATGCAATCCTACTATATAAATGAACAGTGACCGACGCGTCACAGGTCTCTCCCGACGTGGTTAGAGCCAGGACCAGATCGACCCTGCCGGGCAAATCAAGAGCCAGCACGCGGACGATCCCACTAGGACAGTCACCTGAGGGCATGTCGGCAGCTCAGTAAGTCTCCAAAACCCTTGCCAATGGCCCCGAGCATGCCGCACAGCACAGAAGCCAAAACTGACACACAAACCTTGCACCGCAGTCAACTGCAGCTCAGCTTCTCGCGCTCTTTCCACCTCGCTGCATCCTGGGTAACAAAGCAATCACGCTTGCTTGGTCTGCAACAAACGTAGGAGCTTAGGCGCCAGGGAGCACATGCGCAGTCTATGCCGGTTGGGGTGTAGCAGTGTGAGGGTTCTGTGTCCCTGGATAGTGAGAACGCTACAGTGCACCTTGAAAGTAAGGTTGCTCAATACAGTTCAGTAAAACCTCCTGTACTTTTACAAGACAAACAGAAGCAGGGAGAAATTTATCCTCTCCTTCCTTGACTCTCTCTCTCTCTTTCAGACAGACGCACACACACACACTTTCTCCGTCTCTCTCACACACACACACGCACACCTACACACTCTCACTCTCTCTCTCTGAACTCACTCTCACAGTCTCTCTTTCAGACAGGCACACACACACACACACACACACACACTTTCTCTCTCTCACATACACTCACTCTCTCTCTCTCTCTCTCTCTCTCTCTCACACACACACACACACACACACACACACACACACACACACAATATTACCTCCTGTACTTTTACAAGACAAACAGAAGCAGGGGGAAATTTATCTTCTCCTTCCTTGACTCTCTCTCTCTTTCAGACAGATGCACACACACACACACTTTCTCTGTCTCTCTCTCTCACACACTCACTCTCTCTCACACACACATACACACACTCTCTCTCTCACACTCACACACTATTACCTCCTGTACTTTTACAAGACAAACAGAAGCAGGGAGAAATTTATCTTCTTCTTCCTTCACTCTCTTTCAGACAGACGTACACACACACACTTTCTCTGTCGCTCTCTCACACACTCACTCTCACTCTCTCTTTCTGAACTCACTCTCACACTCTCTCTCTCTTTCAGAGAGGCGCACACACACACACACACTTTCTCTCTCTCTCTCTCTCTCTCTCTCTCTCTCTCTCTCTCTCTCTCTCACACACAAAATATTACCTCCTGTACTTTTACAAGACAAACAGAAGCAGGGAGAAACTTATCTTCTCCTTCCTTGACTCTCTCTCTCTGTTTCAGACAGATGCACGCACACACACACACTTTCTCTGTCTCTCTCTCTCTCACACACACACTTCTGTTTCAGCAAGGATCTGCTTCATCATTCCAACCAGCTACCAGCAGACTCTATCAAAGTGAGTTACCATATCCAGCATAATTTATAATTCAGACTTGATAGCTTTAAAAGCACATTTCCATTTGTGCTAAGTACATGTCATTAAACCTTGCAGTGCAGGTTAATGTAATTTAACAAATATAATATTTAATTCCCCTTTTCTTATATATTCTTATGCTTATCATATTACCTTATAGGTAATTGGTGGAGAATAAAATATATATTATCTAACATGGGCTGTAGTTTTCTCACCCCTGATATAGAGGAAGAGAAGATAGGCAATGAGGAGCTGCAGAGTGAATGCATTTGTAGGTTAGTAAAGGAAGCTTGAGCTCCCCATTACTATTTTTGGGCCATGGCAAATGTTATTTGACCTAGGATTGGTAGCATGGAATTTTGCAGCTAATTGGGTTTCTGCCAGGTACTTGTGACCTGGGATGGCCACTGTTAGAAGCAGGATTCTGGACTAGATGGTCGACAATCACTGAAGAAAACAAACCTCCGCAAAGGTAAAACCAAGAGAAAGGCACAGCGAAGGTGACAAGGTGGATGAAGTCGATGAAACTACTACTGGACTCAAAAAAAGTTCACAGCAAGAGTTTATTGATAAAGACTGGACTAGATGGACCATTGACCTGACCCATTGTCAGGGTCCTGTACCTGCAGATGTCCTCCTCTCTATTCTCAACTTCCTCCTCTGTCTCCTTCCCTTCTGTATCCATAGGTATATTCTCTGGCCGGGGAAACTTAAGGTGAGCACAAATATTTTGTATTATCAATACAAAGACATATCACAAATGGGCCCTTTTACAAAGCTGCAGTAAAAAGGGCCCTGCAATAGTGGCAGCGGCTGTTTTTACACACAGTGAGTCCCTTTTTATCACAGCGGGTAAAAAGGCTGTAAAAATACATAGCCATGCGGTAAGATTGCTCTTACCGCATGGCCATGTAGTGGGGAGCACTTACCGCCACCCATTGAAGTGGCGGTAAGTGCGGATCTGCCTGATTACCACTGGGTAAACGCCACACAAAAAAGATTGAGCCTTATTTTCCTGAGCATGGGAAATGGTGCACCCTGGGGCTGGAACTACTGCTGGCACCTGCATTAGGCTGGAGGTAGCTCCAAATTAGCGCACGGTAAGTCTGCATTGGACTTACCGCTGCTTTGTAAAAGGGTCCCCAAAATTCCAGAATCTACCACAATAACAAAAACAAGAATTATTCAATTAGGTAAAACCCAGTATGTAAACATGACCACAGTAAATAAACATTATGGGGCACTTTTACAAAGCTACACTAAAAAGGGGTCTGCGCTATTACTAGCGTATGGGCTTCCCACCCGGTGAGACCACTTTTAGCGCAGCTGTAAAATGGCTGCATTTTCTATTTCCCCTATTAATGGCCACTCACTAATTTCCGAATTAGCGTGTAGCCATTAGTATGTGAGCCCTTACTGCCACCTATTTACTAGGCGGTAAGGGATGCTGCACTAACCACACACTAATTGGTTAACACATGGCGATGTAGCTATGCTATCTGATTAGCGCTGGAAATGCCTAGTCTCCACCCCCAAACACGCCTCCACACTAAAAAATATTTTCTATTTTTTAGCTTGTGGATAGTGTGTGCCAAATACAAAACTACCATAGCTTAGTAAAAGGACTCCTATATATAACACTAATTATACATACAAATCCAACACTGAATCACACTAGAAAGCAGCTGGCTGAATCATGGTTAAAAGTGGTTGTTGCAAGGCAGGAAGCTGTTTAAAGCAATCCAAAGAATAACCACCCTTGCTTATTATTGTAACCTTTGGTCCCCAGAGTATGAGTAGGATGGGTTCTGTGGTTGAGAGGAGACACCTGCCCTAAGACCCTGGCTGCTTCCAGCAGTGGCCAATCCAGGTCACAAGTATCTGGCAGAAACCCAATTAGTAGCACCATTCTGTGCTATCAATCCCAAGGTAAGCAGTGGCTTCCCCATGTCCATCTCAATAACAGACTATGGACGTTTCCTCCAGGAACTTGTCCAAACCTTTTTTTTAAACCCAGATACACTAACTGCCTCTACCACGTCCTCCAGCAATGAGTTCCAGAGCTTAACTATTCTTTGAGTAAAAAAATATTTCCTCCTATTTGTTTTAAGAGAATTTCATTGTGTGTCCCCTGTTCTTTGTACTTTTTGAATGAGTGAAAAATCGATTCACCTTCACCCAATTCACACCACTCAGGATTTTGTAGACCATATAGCTATCTCTTTTCCAAGCTGAAGAGCGCTAACCTCTTTAGTCGTTCCTCATATGGGAGCAGTTCAATCCCCTCTTTCATTTTGGTCGATCTTCTTTGAACCTTTTCTAAATCCGTTATAGCTTTTTTGACATACAGTAACCAGAATTGAATGCAGTACTCAAGGTGATGTTGCACCATGGAGCGATACAGAGGCATTATAACATTTTTGGTCTTATTTTTCATCCCTCTCCTAATAATTCCTACTTTCTTAGCATCCTGTTTGCTGCCGCCACACACTGGACAGAAGATTTCAGCATATTGTATACAATGACACCTAGGTCTTTTTCCTGAGTGCTGACTCCTAAAGTGGACCTTAGCATCAGATAACTATGATTCAGATTATTCTTCCCAATGTACATCACTTTGCATTTGTCTACATTAAATTTCATCTGCCATTTGGATACCCAGTCTTCTAGTTTCTTAAGGTCTCCCTACAATATTTCACAAGCTGCATGCATTTTGACAAATTTGAATAGTTTCTTGCCATCTGCAAATTTCGGGCCCTGTTTACTAAAGTGCGCTAGCATTTTAGCACACGCTAAAATGAGCACACACTAAATGTTAGAGTCTTCCATATGTTCCTATGGGCAACATTATTGTTTAGAATGCGCTAAAAACACTACTACACCTTTAGCACGGCTTAGTAAACAGGGTTTTTAATCACCTCATTCGTCGTTCCAATTTCCAGATCATTTTATAAATATGTTAAATAGCACCAGATCCCTGTGGCACTCCACTATTCACCCTCCTCCAATGGGCATTTAGCTCTATGCTCTGTTTTCTGTCCAATAACCAATTCTTAATCCACAGAAGGATATTGCCTCCTATCCTATGACTCCTTAATATTCTGAGGTGTCTCTAATGAGGTAGTTTGTCAAAAGCTTTCTGAAAATCTAGATACAATCCATCAACTGGCTCACTTTTATCCACATGTTTATTCATGTCTTCAAAGAAATGAACAAATTGATGAGGCAAGACTTCCCTTGGCTGAATCTGTGCTGACTGTGTCCCATTAAACAAAAGGGCATACAGCTAAAAATACAGTCAGCAAACGAGAAAAAAGAAGTTCAATGAGTCAAACTGGAAATAGCAGAGTCAATTTAAAGAACACAGGGACCCTTTTACTAAACCGCGTAGGTGCCTATGCGTGCTCAATGCACGCCAATTTGGAACTACTGCCCAGCTACCGCGTGGCCTGGGTGGTAATTTCATTTTGTAAGTGCATCCAGTAGGCGTGCCGGAAATATTCTGGCACACGGCACTAACTGGGCATTAATTGGCATTGTATGTGCGCTGACGATTACCACCCGGTTAAAGCATGAGACCTTACCGCTGTCAATGGGTGGCGGTAAGGTCTCAGGCACAAAATGGAGACATGTCAATTTTCATTTTGCCTCATATCCATTTTTAGCCAAAAATAGGCCTTTTTTGCAGGTGCACTGAAAAATGAACCTGCACACATCCAATACATGCGTCTACACCAGCGCAGGCCACTTTTCGGCGCACTTTAGTAAAAGGACCCCACAGTATTTTGTAAATTAAATCTTCTTTGTAGCAGCTGTTTCTCTCCTGTCTCCCATTTGGGCCAGCCTCAGTAACAGAATATGTCACTCTCTTCACTCAATAAGAACTTCTCCAGGCTTTGTCATCAGGTTCCCTGGGTGGACATGGTTTCCTACAGAGTTTCCTGGAAAATATTCAAAATTAGATACTACTAATAGTCCACACATTTCATTTAATATTTGAGTTCTGGATTGCTTTTCTAATATTCCAATAAATATGGTTTCTCTGAGCTATATTAATAATAATAAATCACAACATTTCTCAATAATTCCTCACTGCCTGCACATGTTCAGTCCATTACAGCTCAGCAAAGACTTCCATGATTGCTTGATGAGATGCACACCCTTGTTTCCACAATTACCTATTACAGCTTGAAATCTTCATGTAAACCTTATCTAGGTTCCACCCGTTTACATGCTACCTTATGCTGAAAACCACCAAGACATCCAAAAATCTCCTCCCAAACTTCTGTGGTCTGTTTCTCCTCTTAATGCTTCTTTCCTTGTTAGGCCTACCTGGCTAGAAATATTTTTATTTATTTATTTATTTATTCATGCATCCTTGTATCCCACTGTTATCGAAAAACTAGTTTCGGTTTAAAGTGGTTTACAATTTACAGTTAGTTGAAATTACAAATGTTAGGAAAAATTTCAATTGTGTTCTACATTTAGGCTGTAAAGAGGTCATCAGTAACTTATGTGGTTAGCAATAGAATTTTTGTTTCTAGTTCAAGGCCTAGCTGGCTGTGAAGAGAGCTAGCTTTTTGTTACTTTTCAGCAGTCCTGAGAATCTAAGGGCTACAAAAGATGCACTGATCTTTTGCCAATACTGGCAAAAAAATCACCCCGACTCAGATGAACAGGGGTTTTTTATAGTTTCTTCCAAGTACTATTCCTACTACTACTTACCATATTTCTGTAACACTACTCAGTGTAATTTTTCTAGCAAAAAAGGTGCCGGGACTCTAATGCCAGGCCAGCATTCAGGGGTAGGGTAATCACTGAGGAACCCATACCATAACAGCCAGGCTCCCTGCAACTAGCCACAAAATCTGTGAAATTGGTGTGTACAGCCTGAGCTCTTTCATTAATACATGGAGACCATGGATCAATTTTAGCAGGCAATGGAAAAGGTGCCAGAACTCAGTGCCCCCTGGATTGATATGATACTAATAGACTTATCTGCTATCCCTCACTATGTCCAGACCAATCTGTGGACCAACTCTGAACCCCCAGAGATCAATGTCCCTACAGCCAGGGAAAATCCGTTGCTCCTCTTCCCCTGCACTCAAGCTAACCCAGGCTGAGAACCTGCCATCAGTCTTTAGTGATAGGGCTAGCTCTAGAGCAGAACATCTTTGGGACGGAGTTATCAACAGACTCTTCACAGCTGCCCAATAGGATACTCTACTTTGAAATTCAAGCAAATCAAGCTTTTGACCTGTGTGTCTCCAGTCAGCTCTCAGGACTCAAATCTCCAAGTTTATTCTTTCTGTCTCTACAGAAGTTACAAGAAGCTTCAGAATATACTGAGGCTATGCCCAACAGCAGCTGGATAATCAGGGACTTTGGTCTAAATGTTGACTGGCACAGGTTGAACTGAGTCCTAATATTACTACTACTACTACTACTTATCATTTCTATAGCGCTACTAGACGTACGCAGCGCTGTACACTTGAACATGAAGAGACAGTCCCTGCTCGACAGAGCTTACAATCTAATTAGGACAAACAGGACAAACAAGAGATAAGGGAATATTAAAGTGAGAATGATAAAATAAGGGTTCTGAACAAGTGAACACTGTGACTGAACATGACACAAATATGGACGGGTGCAAAATTGCTCCCAGACTACTGTCTCTTCTTATTGGTGGTGGCAAAGCAGGCTGGACGGAGGCACCAGTGAGAAAGTTGCAGAATGCAGAACTGCAGCTCAGTGGAGTTTTGCTCCGGGTATACAATACCAGATTTCATGTTCAGAGTCACCACTCAGGAAAAGCATCTTGCTGGCACCTGTTTGGATACTGGTATTGAATATCTGGACTCTGGCCACATCCCGGAAGTTAACCAGATAATGGCGATATTCAGCCCACTGTCTGGTTAGCTAACTGGTTGTGGCCTAAATATAGGGTGGGGGAGGGGGGATAATATTTCTGGTCCACTTTTATTATTGTGGTCTACTTATCTCAGTATTTCCTATGATGATTTACACGTATTACTTTGTGTACTTTTTTATGCCTGAGTTTATTTGAGAATATCTTGATGTAAACTCTAAAATTCTATAAATAATGGGAATTTTTTTTAGTCATTATACAAAAAGGGATAGAGAACAAAACTGAGGATGTAATAATGTCTCTGTATAGGTCCCTGCAGTGACTGCACCTTGAGTATTGTATGCAGCTCTGGTCCTCCCATCTCAAAAAGACTAGCGGAGAAGATTGACACAAATGATAAAAGGAACAGAACATCTACCTTATGAAGAAAGGCTAAACATGTTAGAGTTCTTCAGCTTTGAGAAAAGATGAGGGAATATGATAGGAGTTTATAAAATCAGGGAACAGTTGCTTAGCTCTTCACACACACACACACACACACAGAGTACAGACCTGTGGTGAAGAGGTGCTGAAAGGAGAGCTGCTGTACCCTGTGGCTGCTGAACAATGCAGAGGGGAGGGGGCCCCCCTGCAGGAGGGCCCCAGGCTGAAAGGCCTAGCACACTTGGAGCTGAGAAACACTATGAAGGGGAGGCTTCCTCCACCCAAGCCCCAAGCATGCAACCAGGAGAACCAGGAGAGCCCAGGCCTGTGGACGGAGGAAGGACCAGAGCCCAGCAGCGCTTGCTGAGGAGCCAGCTCACCCTGACTGTAAGTCCTGGCCATAACATTCCTAAGCTGGGTGAAGAACAGGGGGCAAGAAGGCAGGGCCCGGGTTCCAGAGCAGGGTTCTCTGCATCCAGTATCAGAGGAGAGGTGGTGGAAGAGAATAGCGGAGAGTCTGAAGAGGACGTTAGTGAGGAAGAAGAGGAGGAGAAGGAATCCAGGCCTAGGGCCTGGCAGAAGAAAGAGGCCCAGCATATGACTCCTGAAGAGGTAATTAGATCAGTGAAGAAAATGAATCGAGTAGAAGGTGAAATAGAGGTACTGAGGAAGCGGCTGAAGCTAGCAAAAACTATGTGTAACCTGGCTTCCACTGGCCCACGAGACAAGTATGTTAAGGGAGTTGAAGCACTCCAGAAGCGGCTTACAGCAAAACAAAGGCAGCTGCAAAAACTAAAGAACTGCAGAGATAATCCCCTTCGTGAGGTTTTCCTGAACAGGGAACGCATGCAGCAGACCCAGACGCAGTCCCAGATCCAGCAGGAAGCAGAACCCAGAGACACACAGGACTCCGTGGTTCCAGACACCCCAGAGGCTATGCTGGAAGGGACAGCAGGGGAAGAGAAACAGCAGCAGCCAGAAGGAGGGAAAGACAAGACTGACACAAATAATTCCCAGTTATCACCAGTATTTTATTTCCTACAGGATTCCCAAGAGCTAGGTGCTCCATCCACTTACCAGCCTTGTAGAACAGAGGCTCCTAATCCAGTTGTGGCAGGTACTGTGGATAAGGAGGGGCTCCAGCACTGCATGCAGCAAGAGAGCCTGGCAAGTTTGGAACACAAAAGAGCTATGAAACTGAAAAAAATTCAAAAACGTCCCTTATACTTAGAGAGCTGGCAGGGCATAGCCGAACCCACAGAGAAGAGCTCAGGTTTGCTGGGAGAGACAGAGAAGAAAGACAGCCTGGAGAATCAGAACAGTTTGAATGCTGAGGAGAATCAGAACAGTTTGAATGCTGAGGTAGGAGAAGAATCACTACACACTGAGCAAGTACAGAAGTTACCAGGAACAACGGGAGGGAAAGTAGAGCAAAAACAAGGGGTTTTGCAGATGGAGACAGAGACTAAAGAGGATGGGAAAGTACAGGAATGGAGTAGTGGAGTACTACAAGAGATGGAAGAAGCTGAGAGCAAATATGGTGGACAGAGGGCGGGAACATCGTGGGAACACCACAGTCACTCATGGACAGAATTGATAGGGCAGACCTCTGAGCAGGGCTGTCCAAGAGCTGCCATCCAATCTCAATCAGAAGTGCTGATGACATCATGGGGGAAGCTCAGTGACAGGCAGGGGCTCCCAATAGATTCTGCCACTCAGAAACAAGAAGAAAGAGCAGAAGGGAGCTTCTCAGAAACTCATGCCCATCAAAGCAGGAGTCCCAGAAAGGAGAGAGAGAATTGTGGAGAGTGTCAGCTGCACCAGGAGGCGGAGCCAAGACCCAGATCGAGTGAGACAGGGCATGGAGGAGAGTGTCAGCTGCACCAGGAGGTGGAGCCAAGACCCAGACTGAGTAAGACATTGCCAGATACAGAGAGAGTACATGAAGGAGAGTGTCAGTTGCACCAGGGGGCGGAGCCAAGTCCCAGACCCAGTAAGACAGAGCATGGAGGAGAGTGTCAGCTGCACCAGGAGGCAGAGCCAAGACCCAGACTGAGTAAGACAGTGCCAGATACAGAGAGAGTACATGAAGGAGAGTGTCAGCTGCACCAGGAGGCGGAGCCAAGACTCAGACTGAGTATGACAGTGTCAGAAACAGAGAAAGTGCATGGAGGAGAGTGTCAGCTACAAGAGGAGACAGATCCCAGACCTGGTCTGAGTGGGACAGTTGCAGAGCAAGGGAACGAGTGCTGGTTGGGAACAGCAGCAACTGGCAAAGGACTGGAAGTAGAATATTGCAGAGGGGGAAGAGACAGAAACAGCACAAGTGAACTGAACATAGGGGGGTTAGTGGACATGGGAGAGGAGGGAGGGGAAGAGAGGGGGAGGGGAGGAAGGCAGGAAGGGAGTGGGGAAGGGGGGAGCATACTGGTATCAGCCCCTTTATCCTTTGCAGCAGTAGTACGGGGAGGAGGGGCAGAGACAGGGAAGGAGGAGGGGAGGCAGGAGTCAGACATGGAGACAAGGGGAAATCCATTTTCTGGTCCGTTGCGGGGTCCCGGGAGCGGTGTTACCCCAAAACGTCGAAATGTTGTCCAGCTGCGTTGGGTGGGCACAGGGGTAGCACCACCTAGAGAGGTTGTTTTAAGAATGGTATTCTCCCTTGGCTTTATCCCTGAAGATTTGTATGCATGCATACACCCTGTGGGAATCCCTGAATATGATATTAGTTTCTTAACAGGGCGAGGTTTGGACCTGTTTTGGGAAAAGTACACAGAGGTGCAGCATCAGGGTAGATGGGTGGATTTAAGGCTGTCCCCATCAGTAGACAGGACGCAGTCCAGATTACCATTTTGGTACGTAATGAATCTCTTATGGCTGCAGACCTGTCATACTGGTTGGGACGGTATGCCGAAATTAGGACCCCATTAAGCAAAATACCAGACCAGAGTCGTGTGTGGGCGGGGGGGTGGAGTGCCCTTGTAAAATTAAAACAGGCAGGCTATGTCACCCAACATATACCTTCAGCCGCATACATTGGAAGGGATCGAATTCAATGCTTTTATGCAGGACAACCCAGACAGTGCTACAGGTGCGGATCTTTCCGTCACTTAAGCATGTCATGTACAGTGTTAAAGTGCTCGCGATGTGGTAGTACAGATCATGACACCAGCGACTGCACTACCATACGCTGTAACCTGTGTGGAGGCTTGGGGCACCCTTTTAGCAAGTGCCCACAAGCATCGCACAATCAGGTAGAGGAAGAGAGGAGGGGGGAGGAAGGGGCACAAGCAGAAACTACAAGGATACAAGGACAGAAGCGGGAAGCATTAAAGGGATTAATGGATAAATCAAATACCACTATTCATACAGAGGCAGGCACTAAGGGAAAGGGAAAGGGGGAGAAAAGGGCATCAGGTTTGGATCACATTCAAAGAAGGGGTATTTGTGAAAGGATGGAAGAAGGAGGTGGGGAGAAGGGGGGAGAAGAAGGGGAAGCATGGACCCTGGTAGGGAAACATGGAGGGAAGGGGGGTCGGAGGAAGGAGGGGAGGGGGCTAGCCCGAGCGGGGAGAACAGATATTCTGGAGAAGAGCCAGAGTAATCGATATGCAGTGTTTCAGGTTTCAGGTGAAGGAGAGGGTGATCTTGAGATGAATCCACCCCAAAGGGAGGTTTTGGAGGAGAAGAGGAGGGAGGGGAGGGGAGCAAGGAATGAATCATCTGAAAGACTTAACAGAGAGGAGCCAGCAGTGTTACCCCCAAGTCTAACATCACATCCTACTAGTTTAATGAAGGGCCTCATGCAGGAAATAGAGGAGGGTAAGGAAGGGATGAAAGGGGAAAGGGCTGGTCCAGAGGAAACCAAGAAAAAAAAGGGTAGAAAGAAAGCCGGGGAAGATGACTCAGAGTGGGAGGATTTGGAATTAGAAGAAATTATAGAGGATCCTGAAGAAATGATGGGGGCAGGAATATCTGTGAAGAGGGATTGCGGTGAAGAGATGAGGAGGGGTAAGAAATTTAAGAAATAAACCATGGCTGCCTTGTCCTTAATCTTTGCAACTCTGAATGTAGCCAGCATAAAGGCAGAGAGAACTAGATTTGTCGCCTTTAGCGATTTGACCCAGTGCAAGGTAGACTGCATCCTGTTGCAGGAGACTCATTTGGATTCTTTGCAGCTCCTGCACCGGGCCAAGAGAGATTGGAAAGGGGGGCCCTCATTCTGGTCTCTGGCCAAAGAAAGATGCGCAGGGGTGGCTATTCTTTTTGCCACCCGAGAAGTGGAGATTACGAGGGAAATAGAGGTGGAGATAGGGAGGTGTGTTGTCTTAGACGTTTTCATTAGAGGGGTAGCAGTGCGAATCATTAACTTTTATGGGCCCCAGATTAGTTGGGAACGCAAGCAGCTGTTGCTCCGGGTGAAACCGTATTTATATACAAGCAAATTGGTGGTATTTGGAGGAGACTTTAATATGGTCTTACAGCAAGCAGATAGAAAGGGGTCCAGGCGTCAGGTGGGTTATGACAGCCTCCAGCTGGCAGCAATTGTAAAACAGGCAAGACTGGAGGTGGCGGGAGGGAAGGGGTTCACTTTTAGAAGGGGAGACACGGAGAGCCGTATTGACTGGCTCTTTGTAGGCGGGTTGGCTAAGTTTCAGGGGCAGCCGAATAGATGGACGGAATATTCAGATCATGCCTTAGTTTCCACAGTCTTAACAATATGCGAAGGGGCGCAGAAAGGCCCAGGATTTGGAAACTGAGTGCAAAGTTATTAGAAGTAGAGGAAAACAGACAAATATTTGAGGGTTTTTTAGCAGACCAAGAAACACTATGGGAGGTGATGGATGATAAGGGAGCCTGGTGGGACATGGTAAAGGGGCGAGTCAAGGCCCTTTTCCGGTCCCTAGCCAGGAAGCAGAGTCTGGGGTTACAGGCACAGTGCTGTCGTCTTCGTAAGCAATTGGACCACGCGGTCTCCAACCATCTAGAGAAGGGAGAGATAGAAGCTTTGCAGGCCCAGTTGAGGCTGTTGCAATATGATCGATACGCTGCTTGCTTCTGGAAAGGGAATATGGGCATCGGTATTCCCCGGATCCTTTCCAGAATTGCAAGGTAGCAGTAGGACACAAGGTCATTTATGCGATGAGAGATGAAGCAGGGCAGCGATTGACGAACCAACGTTCAATCGAGGCCAGGGTCATTCGGTTTTACACCAAATTGTGGGGGAAAGAGAGCTTGGTTTCTAACTTCATGCTATCATACGTGCAGAGTGCCCCAGGCTTGGAAAAGGTTTCGGAGGGGGAGATGGAACAACTGCTTAGGCCCATTACCACAGGAGAGGTAGATGATGCTATTGATACGCTATCAGCACGTACAACTCCGGGTCCCGATGGGCTGACCCCAGAGTTCTACAAAAAATTCCGTGTGGTCCTGATTCCAGTGTTAGCTGCAATTTTTAATAATTGTTTGCAGAACGGGCGTTTGGCCCCTTCACAGCAGTGTTCTATTTTGGTTCTCCTCGCAAAGAAAGGAAATCTGGAACTTATCGAGAACTGGAGACCCATAAGTCTTCTGAATGTAGATAGGAAAATAATGGCCAGGATTATTTACAACCGCCTGGCTGGGGCAGTGGGTGGTCTCTTGTCCTCAGCACAGTTTTGCTCGGTGAAGGGGAAAGGGGCAGTGGAAGCAGTTTGTACCATCCGTGAAATAGTGGAAAGGAGTCAAGGTGGGACAAAGGGAAAGTATTTGCTGACCCTTGATCAGTCTAAGGCTTTTGACAGGGTGTCCCAGGAGTACCTATGGCTAGTGCTTCGGTGCTATGGGATACCCGACCAGTTTATAGGGTGGATCCAGACTTTGTATCGCAATGCAAGGAGTAGCACTCTAATAAATGGTTGGGTGGGCAAGAGCTTTGCAGTGAGGTCAGGGGTACGGCAGGGGTGTCCCCTCAGCCCCTTGCTGTACGTCCTTTCCTTAGATCCTTTCCTCAGAAGGTTGAGTGGAGGGTTTAGCGGTCAACTAGAGGGCATCTCTTTGGGTTCACACACATGGCGATGTGTCGCCTACGCAGATGATGTCACAGTAGTAATCAGTAGCAAGGAGGAAGCCGAGCGAGTTCAGACCTGGATGGCAGAATACACACAGGCTGCGGGGGCCCAGATAAACCAGGATAAGAGCTCCGCAATTTGGGTAGGACAGGGCAGACCAGCTTTCAAACTTCCCAGTCAGTACCCAGTAGCAAGGGATGAAGTACGGATCCTGGGTCTCTGGGTAGGCAGACAGGACTATGATACGATCAACTGGGAGAAGGGGCTGGGGAGAGTCGAGGAAAGGGTGGCCCAGTGGAAATCATATAAGTTGCGGTTTGTGGAAAAACTGCATGTCATTAAGACCTATCTGATACCCCTTCTCCTGTTCATATCCAAGGTCTGTTTACTGCCTATATCGTTACATGCCAGAGTATACAGCTTGTTTTTCCAACAGCTATGGGGGAACAGGATGAATATTATCCGGAGGGAGGTGACCTATTTGCCCAAAAGGGAGGGGGGGTTGGGAATGGTCAACCCTGTGGTACATTTTAGTTGTTTCTTTTTCCAACAAAATCTGGGAGGGGTCTTGCGGGAAGGGAGGCCGGCTTGGGCAGACTGCATGGCCTCCTGGCTTCAGCGGTACTTGAGGGATTGGGTGAGGGGAGGTCAGGCAATGCCCCTGCGAGGGAAGGCGGGATACTTGCCACAGTACATCTCACCTCTGTTGAGATTGGTGAAGAGATGGGGTATCACAGTACAGGAAATCCAGAAGGAGGACAGGAGGCAGCTACAACACCGCATTATTCAGACACACTTTTCAACACGTCTAGCCTTGAGGGACTGCCCAGGTCCACTACAGGAGGAAGGTCTGGCTTTCCTCAATTCATCACGCCTCCCCCGGAAGATTGCGGACATGGCCTGGCTGACTTTCCACAGCCGGCTTTATGTTCGAGCTAACATGAAAAATAGAAACAGCAATGATCGTAAGTGCCCGAGGGGGGAGTGCGTGACGGAGGATGAAACAATGGACCACTTCCTCCTCAAGTGCCCGTTCAATCAACAAGTCTGTCAGGCAGTAGCCCGCCAATTAGGGATTCCTTTCTTCCACCAGCTATCTTATGCAGAATGGGCCTATGGAGGGTTTCCAAAAGGAAAGGGGTGGTGTAGGGAGACACTGTATATCATCGCTGCAGCCCTTTGTTACTTCCTGTGGCAGGCACGCTGCCAAGCTTCATTATATCGGAAGTGGCTGTCTGTACAGGAGGTGGCAGGGGATGTGGTACATTTTGTCCAGCAGCTGGCAGTGAGGGAGAAGGAGCATTGTTCTGGACTACAGTGGGCAAGGCATTGGAGGGGTTTTTCGTTTCAGCCTCCCTGAGTGGGAGGGTTTGTTGAGGGGCGGGGGTATTGGCCAGTAAGGTTTTATTTATGTATTAGTTAGCGGGTTTTATTGCTTGTTTTATCGCTTGTTTGTATGCTTGGTTTGTCTTGTTGCAAGTTTCAATAAAGACAATATGACACACAATGTTTTTCCCATGCAATCATAATTAAGCTGTGGAATTTGTTGCTAGAAGATGTAGGCAAGGTGACTAACACAGCAGGATTCAAAAGAGGTTTTGGACAAGTTCCTGGAGAAAATTTCATAAAAGTTATTAGCCAGGTAGATTTGGGAGAGTCATTGCTCATCCCTGGAAATGAACAAAGAGGATCTTGTGAAACTAGGAGACTGGGATTCTAATAGCAGATGATAGTTAAGGTGGACAAGGGCAAAGGGATGCACATGGGAAGAGAAGCCAAAAGATCCTACTACATTAATTTATGCATTCATAATGACAAAACTGGATTATTGTAACAGCCTTTATTACGGTCTTCCTTAATACCAACTGAAATGTTTACAACTCGTGCAAAGTACAGCAGCTTGGCTGTTGATGAATAAGAAATCCTTTGACCGTATCTATCCTATTTTAGTAACAGTGCACTGACTCCTGCAAGAATGTCATATTTACTTTAAAATTGTATGTTTGCTGAGGGACCAGAGTATTTAAAAGCACTGGTATGGTTTTATGTGCATGAAAGGAAACTTAGATCATCACAACAACTTTTATTATTGTTCCTAAGTGGAATATACACTTTCAATAAATATCTCAGAATCTTTGCAATTCATGGTCCACAGTTATGGAATTTGTTACTATTAGAGACAGGAAATGAGAAACCTCATTTTAGGGAAAAGGTAAAGGTTTGGCTATGTAGATAAGAGTAATTTTATTGGGGTTGTGTTGGAATAGATGTTTTATTTATTGCAATTTGCTTTGAATGTAATGGTGATGCATACATATTAAAACTATATTAAATAAATAAATAGATCAACTTTTTGGGATCTTCTTGGTACTGGTGACTCAGACTGGCTACTGTCAGAGATAGAATGCTGGGTTCAATAGACCGAGGCAGCTACACTTATCCAAACAAAGCAATACATTAGCATCATCAGAGCCACTAATGATACCCAATGAAGTCCCTACTTTATTGTCTATAGCAGGGGCTCTCAACCCAGTCCTCAGAACACACCTATCCAGTCAGGTTTTCAGGATACCCACAATTATTATTGTGATGAGGCCTTAAGCCATTTCCTCAGGAAATAGAAGTATATGCTAGGTACCTGTCTCCAGGAATAGCTACCAGCCCTCTAAAGTTGAAACAGCTCAAGCCATTCAGGTGTTAACCAGAAAAAATCCACTAAACGCTTTCCTCTAGATATAGTAGTCTATAAATCTAGAAGCTGGTACAGTCAGAGTGAATTATTTATATACCTCAATTCCTTTTCTGTAATCTGGTCAGCACTTCTTAGGAACTTTAACTGACATCCTCAACTTCCATAAAATTTGAAGTCTCTTTTCCAAAGACAACAGGATAAAAACAATAACTTTGTTAGAGTCATTACCATATGCAAATTTACTTTCCTGGCTTCCCTTTGGCTCCAGCAATCATGGCTCCAACAAGTAATAGGGGTGTTTTCATTTAAAACAAAACCAGTCTGTCTCTTTTGAACAAGGATTGGGAGACTTTAGCCTAACAGTCTCCACATCCTGGATGATACCAACTCTCTTTTAACTCTTTCTGTACCATCCTCCACCCCTGGCTGTTAGTTAAAAGAAAACACCCCCCCCCCCTCAAAAAAAAAAAAAAAAAGCAACAAAAAAAACCCCATTGAGCTGATTTTCTCAGCTTCTAACATTCTTCTGAAAAATAAATATTCAGTACCTCTCTTTAAATGTCCAGCCATGTTAAATTATATACTCCCCAGGATCTTATCGCGGTTCCCCAGAGCTGTAACCTACTGCACTAACCATTAGACCACTCCTCCACTGTTAAGCTACCAAAATCCATATGGAACCCAAGGTGATTTGAGCTGGTCTTACTATTGAGAGAACAGCCAGAGAAGATGGTATGGTTTCCGAGTTCAGTTTTCCAACCTCAGAGCCAACCAATAATTCTCCTCCAACAGTATTGTGGCTTGCCATGCCAACTGCAGAGTTTCCTTCAGCATTTCTGGTCTCCTTGCTCAGACTTCATCAGTTCCATGAGACATTTTGACATTGGCATCTCCCCTGCAGCAAACAAGACATTCCTTCCCTCTTCCTACAGTGCCAATGTGCCAGATGCTCAGACCACTGGTGGTAAACTAGGCCTCAAAGGACTGAGCAAAGCATCTCTCCCCAAGCCAGGGCCTTCCTTTGATAACCCTGGCACATCAGGTCTGTCCTGACTTGGATAAGGCCCAATGAAATTTAGCATAGGTAGCTGACCAGAGCCAATGAAGTATTATGGGGGGGGGGGGGGGTGCTATATCTTCCCCTTCCATTTCAGCATCCCCAGCAAAGAAGAAAAAAGTAAAAAAATTAAGTTTAACGGATTGCAGGAGAACCACTCCAAAAGCTATCACTGCTGTCTTGCCACCCCCAACATTCAAATTGTTTTTTAGTAGCCACAGCACATTGGGCTGAAAATTTTAATGTGTTGTCCACAATGATTTCAATACCTTTTTTTCTTTTTTATTCTGGTTCCTAATTCAGAGCTTAGGATTTTGTATCTCTAGTTGGGATTATTTTTCCTATGCTCATCATTTTGTACTTGTCCAAATAAAATTTCATCTGCCATTTAGATGCTCAGGTCATAAGAACTAAGAATAGCCATTTTAGGTCAGACCAGTGGTCCATCTAGTACAATATCCTGATTCCAGCAGTGGCCAATATAGGTCACACCTACCTGGCAGAAACCCAATTAGTAGCAACATTACAAGTACCTGGCAGAAACCCAATTTGGCCATTATTGTAGAAGCTCTATATTTGTTTCGGACACCTGAAAACTGACATTTAAACATCCATGTTGCATGGACGTTCAAATCCCAACTTTACAAAGGCAGGACATGGACAACTAGCGTTGCAGTATACCCATGAGGCAAGGGGGATATGGTCTGGGTGTGTTTTGAGTTGGTCAGGACTGGGGGGGGGGGGGGCAAAATATGGACATCCACAGGGCTTAATTTGTAGACAAAAAGGAAGTGGAACTGGGTGTGAGCCATTGCTGGAAGTGGGTGTGGGTCCAAGGCCAGAAGTGAACTTACTCCTATACATACAATACTCTATTTGTAGATAAAAAGGAAACTGGTATCTATATAAATAAATCCCACCTTGAACGTTCTGAAACTCCCTCCAACTGTGGCAGTGAAGTCCTGAACTGCTGTAGTCCTCCTGGCTATTCGGACTACTCACCACCGCCCTCAGCCACGCCCCTTCTGCGACGTACACCACGCCCCAACTGGACATAAAAAGCACCATGAACGTTCTGAACCACACTTTGAAGCTTCAAAGTTTGTATGTTCGAAGCTGTGTAACCACTTTTAACCACAGTACATCTGGGCGCCGCCATGATCTGAAACGAGCGTCACAGCTGCAACACACCAATAGGAATACAACAAGGGAGGAGCGTCTGAGGCGAAGGCGTCAGTCGCCGTTGCCACGCAACGGAATGCAATCACGCCTCATGCACCTATCAAAGAAAAGAAGGGGCGGACCTACGGCTCACTCAATACGTGCGCCTCCATCGTTCCCATGCACCTATCAAAAAACTGAAACAAAAGAAGGGGCGGACCTAACACGCGAACGACTCACTCTCTACGTGCGCCTCCATCGTTGCCAAGCAACACAATGCAACGACGGATGATGGACCTATCACAGCCAACTGCTACACAACAAAGGAGGAGCATTAAAGTAAAAGGGGTCACTCCTTCTCTGGGTAACACGAGCCCAACAACGCAGGAAATACAACATTGCTTTCCTTTACTTCGTTGGAATAAAGGCTTTCCTTTACTTTGTTGGAATAAAGGTAACGCAAACTTATTTATTAGAAATATATTACGAACTTCTTCCTGTTTTATGTGTCCGCAATTCCCCCTCTGCTATGCCGGAACATTATTTTCTCTGTCCGCAATTCACCCTCTACTTCTTGCTGCTTTCTGTGTCCGCAATTCCTGCTCTACCGGGACATTAGTACCAACAATAAAGCGTCCTCCGAACGAATATACTGCTTTCATCTGCTTCTACTCATCTACACTCATGTACACGGACTTACTTTTCAAAAATTAAAACAAGGTATTACCAACTTCTTGATCTTTTCTCTCACCGTTATTCCCCCTCTGCTTCACCCTCTTGCTGCTTTCTGTGTCCGCAATTCAGAATAAAGCGTCTAACAAACAAATATACTGCTTTCTTCTGCTTCTACTCATCTGCACTCATTCCCGGTATTTCACCCGCCATTTTGATTATACGTTTCACCATCTACTAATCATTGCACTGCTAAAATGCCCACCGACAACAACAAACGAACCTTTACTTGCTCATCTGCTTCCACGCCTCTACCCTCATTTATTTCTGTTTCTACACCTTTGCTGCTTCACTGTTATTTCCTGCACCATTACTTTCAACCCTGTTATAGGCAGCCATTTTGACCACCACTACCAGTACTGAAACAAATGAATGTCTGCTAAAGTATACATCTGTTAACAATAATAACGTTACTAAACACAACTACATACATTAAAAGAAACTTTTCTGTCAGCTATATATGTGTATAAAAAACCCTTTAAAAAACAAAACCATACCATGGGGATATATTACATATTCACCATTTTAATGGACACTATCTTATATGTACAATGCAATTATAATACCATTAAACATGTTCAATATGGGAGTTGATTGGTAATTTTTATGTAACTAATGCACATAGATGGTTTCTTTCATTGTTTCTTTTTAGTTTCTTCTCTACAGCAATGCTACAGCTCAAGAAGCCAAAGCTGTACCTCACACCACAACTCTTCACTATGGCAGTTTTTTTCTGTTTCCAATCACACCTATGCACATGAATGCTTTCTTTAATTATTGAATTTTATTTTTTTCAGTACAGCAATGCTACAGCTCAAGAATGTCACACATGTGCCACCAGCTAATTTCACCAATGAAATGCCATGTAACTCAAACACTATGAGCCACTTCCTGCTCGCTGCTGGTCACACCAGGACTGTTTACTATACCAATTTATTTGATTCCAATGGGAGTTATACAAATTAATGGTTTCTATACTTCAGTTTTACTTTCCCCACTGCAGCAATGGTTGTGCAGCACAAGGTGAAACAAGCGCCAGCAGCAAACTTCAGAAACCAAACAGCATGTGACTGTAACAGTATGAGCCACCTTCTCCAGGCTATGGGTCACGCAACAACTGTTCACAATGCTAATTTCTTTATGTTTTTTATGGGAAGTATGGACATAAATGCTTTCTTTAATTTTGTCAGTTTCTGTTACTTCACTACAGCAATGCTACTGAACTACAAGGCCAAACATGTACCATCACCTATGTTCATTAAGAAAATGGAATCTCACTGAAAAACTATGAATCACCTTCTGCTGGCTGTGGGTAACACCTGGACTGTTCAGTATGCCACTTAATTTATCTTTTCTGTGGCAGCTATGGACATGACTGCTTTCTTTAATTGTTCATTTGTAGTTTTTCCATTGCAGCAATGCCAGAGTAGCAGAAGGCAAAACAAGTAGCACCATAACACTTGAAGAACCTAATGCAATGCCACTCACAGTATAATGCAGATGCCACTGTGTCTGTCCAGGACTTTGGTGCTGCATGCCACAAGGATTGTGTCATTACCTTTACGTGAAATACTAACTCCCCTCCCCATCCCCCCACCTCACCACAGACGTTTGTCTATGCAGCAGTTTTCAAGGTAGGATACAATTTCTCTACAAAACCTAAGGTGTCTTAACACCTACTTACCTTATAGGGAAAATACCCTCATGAACAAACATCAAGCCTTTCACACTCTCTCTGTCACACATATACACACTCATGCAGGATTCCAGTCCATCCAAATTCAAATTCTTACTCTGTCTCTTACACACACACAAACAGATCCTCGCTATCTTATAGTCTGTCTCATATAGGTTTCACTCTCTCTGTATCTGACACACACTGTCTCTGTCTGACACATAATCACTATCTCTGTCACTTATAGTGTCTGTAGCACATATACTCATTCTCTATCTCACACACACTCAATCAGTGTCTCACACAAACTTTATATCACTCACATACATACTGTGTTCTAACATGTCACTTTAATAGATGATAGTCAATAGAAGATTAATTTTATATTCTGAGACAACACACTCTATGAAACCTACATGTGCCTTTCTCCTAAAGAAAGTCCAAACCTACTCCCCTTCCCCCTTTCTGATCTCTCACACACATAATCCTGTATAATATGGATATGTACACACTATTTATCACACGTTCAATTTCTGTTCCCTGCCTCCTTCAACCCAAAAGCACTGCTGAAGGACCCTCTTCACTTTCTAAAACACTCACTCATTCCACTTCACCTCATCGCTCTAAAACACAAACCACACTAAAGGAACTCCAAATAGCACCCCTATAAACATGTAACACAAGCTCAAACCAACACTGACCACGCTCCAAGCTCTCTGCTACCTCCTGCCTGTAAAAATCCATTCACTCTGTTACATTCTCTCTGTGATACGCACACACAGACACTCATGCACCAATCCACTTTAAAATTCTTCTTCACCACCCTGTCTCACTCACACACTCAATATCTGTTTCACACACATTCACTTTCTACCAGTGATATTTACTCATTCTAAACTTTTTACTTCAATATTAAATTGACAGTATGTGATGATTTCAATTCTACCCCCTCCCATTTTTCTCAGAACTACAGACACAGAAAAGAAGCACAGTCTCACCAAATAAGCAACATCAGAGGAAACGCGTAACACATCTGACTATACTGATACTCTCAACCAGAATATGGATACCAACTGCTGTTACACAGTCTACTAACAGGTATGGAGCTACATGGTAAAAGGTGCACAGGACAGAAGCAGAGACAAACTTATGCACACACATGCATTGGGGGAAATAAATCAGACTAATTGTGATTACCAAATTGAAAATGATTCTGTCTGTCTCACACATAAACACACACTCTGTGTCTTCCCACCTTACATTCTCAGACACACTTTGTCTCTCACACATATTCTTTATCTATCTGACACATACAGTCAGTCTCTCTGACATATATATTCATTGTGTCACACATACTTTTTCACACTCACATACATACTCTCTGCTTAAATTACACTTTCATACATAATTCCCATCAGATACATTTAACATTTTTGCCAAAACCACTGAACACAATCAAACTCTTTTTATTCACTTTGCCCTAAACAAACATCAAGCCTATCATACTCTGTCTCACACACACACACTCATCTATCATCCCACCACCCCCTTGCCAATCTCACACGCAAACACTGATGCACGGTATGGATCCATGGACAATCTCTCTCTCTATCACAAACTCTGTTTCTCACAACCCTCCGCCGCCCTCTGCAATTCTCTGCAACACTCACTTTCTCACACAAACTCTTTTCACCACACCTTATCCCTCCAAAAACAAACGACACCAAACAAATACAGTACAACTATAAACCATGTCACCCTCTTTCTGACACACATTCATAATCAACCTGAAATCCACTTCACCCCTCCTCACACACTTCCCCCCCCCCCCCCCCCCCCAGGTCTGAAAAACAAACACACTCACTATCTATTTAATCTCACTTTCTGTCACTCATATTTACTGCTCCATAGCTATTCCATTTTACATTTTATTCTAATTACATAATTTCAATACTGTCTGCTTCATTTGTTTCAGAACAGCGTACAGAGAGAACTAGGACGGTGGTATCAAATGTCACAAGTAACAGGATACCAACAAGACACCTCACTACACTGACACTGTGAAGCAGACTACGCACATCAACTACTCTCATACACTCTACTAACAGGTATGGAAGTTGGTGAACAACATGAAGCAAATACAAAGGGAGACAAACTGATGGCCACACATGCATTGGGGGAAATAAAACTATTCACACAAACTGTGACCTTTAAGTTCAACATATTTTTCTCTCACTCACACACCAACACATACTCTGTCTTACTATCTTACACTCTCTCTCTCACAACTACTGTCTCTTACACTCTCTCTCACAACCACTCTTTTTCTGGAGCTCACACATTCTGTGTCTTTCAACATACTTGCTGTCTCTCTCACATACTGTGTGTGTCACATATACAGACTGTTTGTCACACATACTGCTACATACTTACCATCAATCATATACATACTCTGTCATAACATTTCAGTTTAATACACAATTGACCTCACATGCTAACTTACATTCCCCCCCCCCCCCCCCCTTCATTTCTTTCAGAACACTGGACATACAGCAAGCAGGATACTCAGAAACACAGAATTCCACTGAGCCTTTCATCTACACTTTGTTGTCATCTGAACCATACATACAGCCGACAGATAGCAGACAGTGATTTATAAAACAGGATTTCAGAAAAACCATAACCTGCCTGACAGATTGACAGAGAAACAGTGATTCCTCATTCACTCTCTGAAACTGTGCATCTCACTGTCAACATTATTTCTCATATACAGTTTCATACAGCACTCTCACTGGATATGGATACTACAGAACCAAAAACCTCACAGACTGCCAGTTGTAGTAAATATGCAGATCACACCTATCAAAAAAAAATAACCCCTCCTGAACAGGATACTAAGAAAAAAATAAGAAAAACACTGCCTACTCACACTCAGAAGAAAAACACATGTGAAACTACAGAACACCATGAAATGAAGCAATCAACTATACGAAATATTATAATAACTGAGGAACACCAGACACAACATCAACAAACATCTCACGCACCACAGAAAAGGCATGTGCCTCTAAGTGAGGATGAACAAGTACAAGAATATGAAGAAGATACTAAAAGGAAAAGGCGCACTAAACAACATATCAAACAAATATCTCCTCAACAAGTAGCAGAACGTAAACGCAAAAAAGCTGAAGCACAACAAAAGCGGCGTGCAGCTTTAACTGAGGATGAGAAGATACATCAAGCCACTAGAAGAAAAAGTATCAGGATACTAAATATAACAAAATTAACTGCTGAACAAGTGAAAGAACGTAAAGAACACAAAACTGAAGCTCAAAGAAAACGGCGTACCTCTATGAGCCACGACCAAAAGGCACATCTAAGTCAACAAGCAACTGCAAGGAGAAGGTCAAGATTAGAAAATCTATCAGCACTTAGTACTGAACACTTGACAGAACTTAAACAAAAAACAGCAGAAGCTCAAAAAATAAGGCGTGCGCCTATGAGCCAGAAGGAAAAGGCACATCTAACTGAACAACCAACTGCAAGGAAAAGGTCAAGACAACAGAATATAACAACAATAAGTAATCAAGATTTTCTACAACTTCAAGATGGAATAACTACACCCTTAACAAAAACATGTGCTACTGTCACTCTGCAGAAAAATGCAGATTTAACTGAACAAGCTACTACAAGCAAAAGGTCCATGAAAACAAATACTACAACATTAACTGATGAGGAACAGACTAACCGTACGAAAAGTAAAACAGAAGCACAACGAAAAAGGCGTGCAGCTTTAAAAAATAAAAAAAAACCACGTCTACATGAGGAAAACACTACAACAGAAATACACACATGCTTACAAAAACAAAAAAAAAGAACACCAAGAAATAGAACAAGAAAAGCATACAAACACAAAACTAGACTAACAGCTACAGAAAAACCACAAGATTTACCACACCCAACAGTCACGACACATTCTACAACTTCAAACAAAGGAATTGCAGTAATGGACTGTGTAAATGAGAACAACACTCCATACTACAGTTGTGGTCTAATGAATGCTATATGTATTTTTTGCAAAGCTAAACATTTCAACAATGAAAGACCTTCTGACAACTTCTTTACAAAGTGCTGTAGTAAGGGAAAAGTATATCTTCCACCTATTAGATCTAATGAACTTATACAGCAGCTTCTGTCTGGGGAACATCAATATTCTAAAAATTTCTTTGAAAATATTCGCTCCATTAATAGTTCCTTAGCGTTTGCATCTATGGGAGCTAACATTTCACCTCCACCTGGATATGGCCCTTACTGCTTTAGAATCAATGGCACTATTTACCATAGAACAGGATCACTGCATCCAGACAATGAGAAACAAAGACAGTTTGCTCAATTATATATTCTAGATCCAGACGAAGCAGCTCTTCAGAGACTACAAATCTTACCAAATGCACACATCCATGAAAAATTAATGACACAATTAAGCAACTTTATGGCATCTGAAAATCCTTTTGCTGACGCCTGTAAAATGCTATATGAAGTAGAGAATGAAAGTATAGCAGAAGCACAACGACTAACAATAGAACCACCTAGAATTTCTATGGCCATTGTCCAAGATCGGAAACATGATCCACGCCGATACAATGCACCCAGAGCCAATGAGGTTGCTTTCATTTTTCAAAACACAGAAGGTGAGCCTCCTTTACATCGAGATCTGATAATACACTGCCGAAACACAGAAAAACAAACAAATCAAACTGAAATAATAAGTGTGTTAGATCCAAACCTTGAACCTATGGTATATCCGTTACTATTCCCATATGGAGATCAGAGCTGGGGGATAAATATTCCTTTGTCTGAACAACCTGAATGTCTCAGGAACATGCGCAACAAAGACAAAAAAACCAGAATTAGAGTAACACAAATGCAGTACTATGGATACCGTTTTGCTATCAGAGATGATTTCAATCCTTTCCTTTCAGCTGGAAAACTAACCCAACAGTACTTTGTGGATGCCTATATTAAAACTGAGGCCAACAGACTTAATTATATTAGACAAAACCAAAAACTTTTACGAGTTGAAAAATACAAAGGATTAATGGACCACCTTGCCAGTGAAAATACAGATCCACAATTTACTCCAGGACAGCCATTCATTTTACCATCAACATTTTCAGGAAGCCCAAGAAATATGCATCAAAATTATCAAGATGCAATGGCCATAGTTCGGAAATATGGAAAACCAGATCTATTTATTACTATGACATGCAACCCTAAATGGGAAGAAATTACTGAAAACCTACATAAAGGACAAACGTCAGAATTTCGACCAGACTTAGTGGCAAGAGTCTTTCATTTAAAACTCAAACAATTACTACAAGACATATGCAAAGAACACATACTTGGTATCCCTCTTGCAAAAATACATGTCATAGAATTTCAAAAACGTGGATTACCTCATGCACATATTTTACTCATCTTAGCAGAAGAGCACAAGCCTAAAACAACAGAGTTAATTGATAAAATCGTTTGTGCAGAAATACCTGACATACAAAAATTCCCACGTCTCCATTCTATTGTTGCAAAACATATGATACATGGCCCCTGCAATAACACCACCTTAAATTTACCATGCATGGTTTCTGGGAAGTGCTCAAAAGAATTCCCCAAATCCTTTGAAAATGAAACTATTCAAAATTGTGATGGATACCCTAAATATCGTCGAAGAGATAATGGTGTTGGTACACTTTCACATGGAAAAATCATTAATAACACTTGGGTAGTCCCCTACAACCCTTTCTTACTACTCAAATACAATTCACATATAAATGTAGAAGTCTGTGCATCTATTAAAAGTGTCAAATACCTTTTCAAATATGTGTATAAAGGACATGATTGTGCTAATGTCCTCATCACAGAGCACAAAACTTCACAACACGATGAAATTAAAACCTTCACAGACTCAAGATATGTTACTGCTCCTGAAGCTGCATGGCGACTTAACGCATTTGAAATGCATCACCAAACACACACTATCCAGAGATTAGAAGTACACTTGCCAGATGAACAAAGCATTGTTTTCCATCCAAAAAACATTACCAGTGCAGTAGAAACAGCTAAAACAAAGGACACTACTTTAACAGCATGGTTTAAACTTAATGCTGAACATCCTCCTGCAAACAGCATTTTATACATTGATATTCCTATGTACTATACCTTCAACAAAAAACAACGACAGTGGAAACAGAGAAAAACTGAAAACAATTGGCAGGATGTATGCAGTTAATTTACCTTCAGATCCCGAACGTTATTGCCTAAGACTAATTCTACTACACCAACCTGGTGCTAAGTGTTTTCAAGACTTAAAAACTGTTCAAAATATTGTCTACAATACATTCCAAGATGCAGCAAAAAAAATGGGACTCATTCATGATGAAGCTGTGTGGGAAAACACATTAGACGACGCTGTCACATGCAGCATGCCCCAACAAATACGTGAAGTTTTTGCATACATTTGTGTTTTTGCAGCACCATGTAATGCTTTACAAATTTATGAAAAATATAAAACTTTTATGCTAGAAGATTTTACACATATGCATGGATGCACACAAGAATGCACTGTTTGTGAACAATTATGCCTTCTTAAAATACAAAGTATTTTTCAAACACATGGCAAAAACCTACAACACTTCGGCTTACCAAAAATAACACAGAAGATTGAAGATCCTACCCTTGCATTCAAAGCTGCAGAAGAAAAGCATAACGCAGAAATAATGCAACAAAACTTAAACCATGACCAACAAGAAGTTTTAAAAACTATACTTTCTGCATGCAATGACAAACAACAATCCAACAACTGCTTTTTCTTAGATGGCCCAGCAGGAACTGGCAAAACTTATACATATAAAACTATCCTCAGTACCATCCGAGGAGAAGGTAAAATCGCACTTCCCGTTGCATCAACAGGAATTGCAGCAAACTTACTTCCTGGAGGACGAACTTATCATTCACAATTTAAATTACCAGTTCCTCTACTTGAAAACTCAACATCAACTATCAGATTAAACTCCAATAATGCTTCAATCCTTAGAGATGCACACATAATAATTTGGGATGAATCTACTATGGCTCCCACAATGGCACTTTCTGCTGTACATACACTACTTAAAGACATCATGAAGAATGACAAACCATTTGGGGGAAAAGTTCTTCTACTAGGTGGAGATTTCAGACAAACTCTACCAGTCGTACCACATGCTAATCGAACACACATTATTGAATCAAGTATTAAATTTAATAAACTATGGAAACAATTTCACATACTTAAATTACACAACAACGTACGCTGTACAGATCCACAATACAACAACTGGCTCATGGATTTAGCTAATGGCAATCTACCATGTCCAAATGGTTTCCAAGATATGATTGAAATACCTGATCAGCACATTTGTTACACAGATATAGTAGAAGCTGTTTTTGGACACTCAATTGCTGCAGACACAGTTGAAAACTTTGCACAAAAGACTATTCTTTGCCCAAAAAATACACATGCAGACAAAATTAATGACGACGTTCTCAATATCTTACAAGGAAACACAATAACTTACTTAAGTACCGATTCCATAAATGACTCAACAGAAGAACAACAACACTTATATCCTGTGGAATTTCTTCATCAACAAACTCCTACTGGGATGCCACCACATAAACTAGATTTAAAAATTGGTGCAATAATTATACTACTCAGAAATTTAAACACAAAAAAAGGATTATGTAATGGAACTCGCCTAATAGTCAAAGACTTGAAAAACAACCTTATCATTAGTCAAGTACTGAGTGGATCAAGTGCTGGCAGTACTGTCTTCATACCACGTATTGACCTGGCACCATCAAACACAGACCTACCATTTATACTATGTAGAAGACAATTCCCTGTGAAATTGGCATTTGCAATGACCATTAATAAGTCACAAGGACAAACTTTTGACAAAGTTGGGATTTTCCTTCCAGAACCAGTATTTACAC
The DNA here is from genome assembly GCF_901765095.1 of Microcaecilia unicolor. Taxonomy (NCBI): domain Eukaryota; kingdom Metazoa; phylum Chordata; class Amphibia; order Gymnophiona; family Siphonopidae; genus Microcaecilia; species Microcaecilia unicolor. The sequence goes on from NC_044037.1 coordinate 187,080,101, forward strand.
ATGGACAACTCTATGTTGCCTTTTCAAGAGTAAAGAACTCTTCTGATGCAATTGTCAAAGTCATTGACGGACCTCAACAAGGACACCTTTTCCCTGATTGTAACAAAATTTATACAAAAAATATTGTATACAAGGAAATGTTACAAATCTAAGAAGTTATTACAAAAACATTTCACAAAGTTCCCATGTTCCTTACAAAACTGATATTTACAGATGGACATATGTATATTATGTTTTCAACACTATATATCTGTTCTCTTGCATTTGTAAAAAAACATTTATGTACCAGAACAAAGACACCTTTTACATGATTGTAACAAACATTATACAAAACATATTGTTTACTATGAAATGTAAAACATTTTACTAAGAATTACAATACAAATACAACTTTTTACAAAAAAAATGTTGTCTTTTTTAAAAACACTTATATTTTTTAATATCAACAGACAAAAATAACAGAAAAACAAACTACATGCTAGCGCCCGTTTCATTTCTTTTAGAAACGGGCCTTTTCCACTAGTGTTTATATACTTGACAAATTCATATGTTTAATAAAACAGTTTTGAAGAATATTGCCAATAGTAATTCAAACTTGAAACAAAATCTAGGACTAATCAGTGTTTTTCTCAACATTTGCTATCACAATGCTCACCACTGAAATTTTTGGCAGCCTGTTGGTATGAAGGAGTAGCTGGGTGGAGATGGAAGACTACTGCACAGTATTATAAAATGTTTTGTTATTTATAAATGCAATCACTCTATCTCTGCAAACATGTAGACATTTTAAAGTACATGCACAATCCAGGGCAAAAATTAATTGTATAATCTGATAGCTTCCGCCCTTAATCAGTAAATGTAGGCTACCATTAAGATGGGTTATTTTTACCACAACTTGCGTATTTTAGCACAAGGTTTCATTGCATAAAATGGTAACCCTGTGCTAAAATAGCACAACGTGGTAAAATAACCCATCGTTATGGTAGCCCATATTGATAACATCCCTCTTAACGATAATTTTTGTTTTACAAATGATATTGAAAACAAAAATTCCATACTGGTCAATCTTATTTAAATAAAAAAAAAATTGATTGTATGCACATTAGTTCTAGGTTAATGCAAGTTAAATTGATTTTACGCATGCTAAAATTTCTAAGGTAGTTTAACAAATTAAAAAGAATTAAAAGAATACCGACAGGGTGACTATAATGGGAAATGTCCAATTTGATTGAAAAAAAAAAAGGAAGAAGTTCTTTACTTATGCCTTAAAGCATATTTTTAAAATATATACACAGTGCTTGATGTGGGAAAGAAAATATGCTGGTATGTGGTGCATCCAGTAAGACTGCATAACTGATCCCTTACAGTTTCCGAAACGTGTCTAATTTAGGCAGGGTAATTGTTCTGCACAACATTTACTAAACTAACAAATGCAACTCATTGCTTGTCCCAAATACAGCAAATGCAGTTTACAAACACAGGTGAATGGCACTTCTATATACATTCTTATTCTACAAAGGCAAGTAGGCTTCTAGTGTAACTGGGAATATATATGTGTCTCTGCAGTTCATTGAAAAGTCTTGGCATCTCACAGACATGGTTAGATTTATATATCACTACCTTATTCTTTTGCATTAATTGTTTGCCGCGTTGGAGAAGACACGCGGGATTTGTGCAGCGCAGCTATTAGTTTGTTTGAAGAAGTGAAGAGCATTGTCTCTTTTTTGCTCCTTTTGAGAGTACAAACTCATGCTGATCCCCTGAGGCAGGTACGCCGAAACACAGCCCGCATCGGGTATATTAATAAATGGACTCTTGTTCTCTGCAATCTTGAAGGCCCTTTAGTGTTTCTTTCTCTTGTGTGTACACTATATCAGATATACTTGTTATTTACAGAATAGTGCTCAGGAGGATATTTGTTGGCCGATATTCAAAACCATTTAACTGGCTAGGAACGGCACCTAGCTGGTTAAATGATACTTAGCCGGCTATCTGGTGATATTCAATGGGAGATAGCTGACTGTCTCCCGCCAAATATTGCCGGTTAGTGCCTAGTGGATAGCCAGTTATATCATGTAATATAAACGGCCACCAATTTTCAGTGCGTCACTGGCCAAGTTTGGTGGCTGTGTCAATACCTGGAATATCTAAGGCCAGTTCAAACTTAATCGGTCAGCGCTGAATATCAGCTTGGCCGGTTAAGTTGAAACCAGCTAAAAATATACTGGATGTTCAAAGCCGGTCACTGGAAACAGCCTGGCATTGAATATTCAGGCTCTGCGCTGACCAGGGGAGGCAGCCCAGCTATTTCCCGTGATCTAAATATCAGTCTCTTGGTGTTTACAATCACATATGAACATATCTGCTGGTATGCTAAACATTTATTTGCTTAATCAGCATATAAATGATAGCAACCAATTTGTAGAATTACCCCATTGGTGTTGAGGTACAGCTCATATTTATCATAATTTTGGGAGGGGCACTATATGGTTTTAAGTAATCATCATATGACCTACATTTTTTACACAACATTCACAGCAAATTCTAATCTCTGAGTGACAATTCAGCTGTGATCTTAGTTTTAATTACTAGGGTATTGGATGTATCATCGCATCAAAACAACAGTCAGAGTTGTTCTAGATAATTTTTGGTGAACCTGTCATTGTTCATTCTGGTTCAAAGGACTTTAATAATCACTGTGGAAGTAGTGCTTTCTAGTTCAACTAAGACTGATCTGTCAATACAGTTCCCGGTGGGGAGGGGAGGGGGGCGGAAATATCAAATGGGTTACTTTTGTGTATGTCATGACAGCTATAAACCTCACTCTTCAGCCAGCGTATATGGAGTTATGATCTTAATTTTTCAAATTTACTGCTAATGCTTGCAGTAGTACTTGCATTATTCCAAAACAAGTTTCCATCTAGAGTTCATAGAATGGAGTATGTATAGGCAACCTATCCAAGTGTATTAGATAGGGAAGGGAAAGGGAAATGGGATTTGATATACCGCCTTTTTGTGGTATTTTGCAATTACATTCAAAGCAGTTTACATATATGCAGGTACTTATTTTGTACCTGGGGCAACAGAGGGTTAAGTGACTTGCCCACAGTCACAAGGAGCTGCAGTGGGAATTGAACCCAGTTCCCCAGGATCAAAGTCCACTGCACTAACCAGTAAGGTACTCCTCCAGTGATGAATTCTGTCTCTGCTGGCTCTTTATTCATGATGGCTTCAGGGACATTTCTTTTTTTCTGTGGATGTTATTGCACCAATGTTACAATTCAGGAGTTGGGACCTAAGCATCAAATTGGTCATGGACAAAGGAAAAAGATATGTTTTTCATTTCTCCATCTTCTAAAATATATAAACTGCCAGAGCTTGAGGCATGAATGGTTGGTCTCCCTAGAGTGTGAACCTTTGGCCAATGGGTAATAGATATTTCATCACGATACTTTATCATGCAACAGACCATCACCGAGCCACATCATCAACGTTTATCACCTTGATGCTTCATTATTCAGCCAGTTCATCATGTGATACTTCATCATTGTGGACATTTCCTCAAGCAACACTTTCACCACATATTCAAGCTAAACGTATTGAAACGTTTTGTTAGAAAACTTAGAAACATAGAATCATGATGGTAGATAAGGGTCAAATGGCCCAGCCAGTCTGCCTTGCTTCAGTAACCACTAGCTCCTCCTTTTCCTAAGGAATCCCATGTGTCTGTCCCATGTTTTCTTAAATTCTGACACAATCCTCATCTCCATGACCTCCACCGGGAGGCCATTCCACGCATCCACTACCCTTTCCATGAAATAGTATTTTCTTAGATTCTTCCTAAGCCTATTTCCTTTTAACTTCATCCTATTCCCTTTCATTCCAGAGTTTTCCTTCATTTGAAAAGGGTTCACCTCCTATACATTAACGCCACTTGCAGCAAATGGGGGCTGTGGTCTTACCAGCACACATCAACACCTGTTCTTTTGTGCCTAAATATGAGCATAGCTAAAAATTCTAGCGAATGGAATTTTCACAAGGCTTATTTTTATGCACAGAACAGCATTCTTGCCACCTGAATCTGCCGCTTCATCAAGTGAACTTACTTCTATACATACAATACTCTATTTGTAGATAAAAAGGAAACTGGTATGTGCATATACTTGACAAATTCATATGTTTAATAAAACAGTTTTAAAGAATATTGCCAATAGTAATTCAAATTTGAAACAACATTTGATATCACTATGTTCGCCACTGAAATTTTTGGCAGCCTGTTGGCATGAAGGAGTAGCTGGGTGGAGATGGAAGACTACTGCACAGTATTACTACTGCTACATCACTAAGCATGAAAAACTATGCACTTATGTGCATACTTCGCTTATGTACATTTACACCAGTTACCAAACAGCAGAAAATGTGGGAGAATTTTAACTGTGACTCTGCAGATGTTTGACGCATAAGTGCCTATGGTGCTTATTTTGGAAGCACCATTCCCATTCTCTCATGAGGAAATGAGAAGGCCCTTTGATGAATTGTCACAAGGGTATCATCAACCTGTTAGTTTTTCAGATGTCTCTCGAAGTGCTTTGTACACTATGTTGATGCTCTTCTTTTTATGCATTCCTTCCTCTTATAATTTTATTACCACCTCATGTTTGATGATGTCCGATGGTCTTTTGTTGTTTTGCCACCACAGGCTACCACTATATGGTTTTTGCCCCCCACCTCCTGGTAAGTTGAGGGTCTCTTTACCTTTTCAATGCTTGTACTATGGTTTATTATTCATGCCACCCATTATGGTTTGCTCCCATCTTTTCTCTACAGGAACACTCCACAGCATGGGATCTTCCTCCATGTTATTCCCCAGATCTTCCAATCACCTGAGTCCTCTCCTTTTTGCTGGTAAGTTGCGACTCTCATATTCCCTTTCAGTTGCTCCCTCTCCTCCCGCATTTGTTACATGGTCAAGCCACCCCCTAATGCTCTTTCTCTTTTTTTTTTTCTTTACAGCCCCCAGCAGAGTTGGCCCGCTTCTTCCCTGATGTCTCAGAGGTCTGGCAATTTCCATACTCCTCTCACTGTGCATGGTAGGTTGTGGCCCTCATTTTTTCTAAACATAGATCACCTACCTGCTAACAGATATTGAAGCCAAACACCCCTGAGTTTCTTTCCTGTTTTATCTACACAGCTCTCCAAGATGCTTCCTCGCTTCCTTCTCTCACCCAGTTCCCATCCTCCCCAACCCAACTTTGATATGCGCTATATGATTGATCTGTGCTATGTTAAATGTCAATATCTTTGTTCGATCTGCTGCATAAGCTTTCCACACATATAATTTGAGTATACTTAGCTTTCTGCACAATGAAATATTGAATGAAGAATGCACTATTCTTCTGTCGCATAATGAAGTGTCATGTGATGAAGTGGCTCAGTGATGAAATGTCACCAAATCAGGCCAAGGGGGTTAAATTCCAGATGACAATGATCTTGGAGTTTTGAGGAAGATTTTTATATCAATGACAACCTTCTTCTGAGGGGTCAGGATTCAGAAGTGTAGTGTCTGGCCTTCCAGAAGAGAGTCCTGAAGATTAAGGTGATCTATGGGCTGAAGAGGTTTTGTTCCTACAACTCCAGGTGGCTCAAGAAATCTGAAAACTGTATCTATTTGGGGGTCTGTCTATATCGATGATGAGCCATAAATAGTGAAGGAGTAAAGAGTGACCACAAGAGACTGAAGAAGTTGGTGAGTAGTTTTTGGGAAATTGTCATTGCAGGTACCTGGAGATTGAAAGCCTATGACATGAAGAAGAGACTCAGTTAAGGAATATAAGAACAGCCATACCAGATCAGACCAATGGTCCATTTAGCCCAAAATCCTGTTTCCAACAGTTCACAAGTACCTGGCAGAAAACCAAATAGTACCAACATTCACTGCTACCAATCCCAGGCAAGCAGTTACCACATCCTCTGGCAATGAAAGAAAGCAGAAAATAATCCTGTTCCAGTAATAGAAGAAGGGAGAATAGTTGGCTTCAAGGAAAAAGTTCAGGGAATTTATTCTAGGCTGTATCTATCTTGTTTAATGTCTTATCCATCTGAAAAAACTATGGTGGTAATATTAAATCTGCGAGAGTCAGCTGGACACCATGGGTTTTTCTATATCTGGATATCCAATCAGCCCATATCTGCCTACATTTGTGGAATATCTGAGATTCAGCAGCTGCCAGAAGCTGTGGGTACTGCTGATACTCAACACCAGTAGCTGGATAGGTATTTCTCTGATCTTACTTGCCCAGATAGTTATATCCAGGTAACAGCACTGAATATCAGATAACTTCCAGCTTTGCCTTAGCTCCAACTCCAGACCACACTAGCACTACCTGGATAGTGCCGAGGCAGTCAGACATGATATTTAGCAGCATTGTTTAGATAATGCTGCTGAATATCAATGCCTGGGCCTGGTGACTGCTAGTTATCTGGGTAGCAACTGCTGCTGCTCTGATAACTACCTTTAAATATTGACTCCTGTGTTTGTAAAATAGGTTTGCATGCATTCACTAAATATTTCTGGTATTTTTGATTGTCTGATTATTTTTGTTCAGCCAAACACTTGTTGAACATTAGATTCCACTGAGTCCACAGATTCAGGGCCCTGGAAGCAATTTCTTCTCTCTTCCCATATGGGTCCAGAGGTAACGGAGTTAATGGAGAGACTCTTCGGACACACAGAGGGGCATTTTTTAAAAAAGGTTTAACACTTTTATTGAATATTCAAGTCTGTACAAAAGCAAAAAGGTGACAGTACAAAGAACACTGCATGAGTACAAATGTCAGAATGATGCTAACCTTCCCCGCCCCCTGCTGTGGGGTAGTGACCATCAAAAAACATTGACCCCAAAAACTGGTGAGAGGGAAGCAAACAGTATCTCTAATCTCAAGCACTTATTAAAGTAAGTTTCCATGTATTATAAACAGCCCAAACCTTATGAAAGCCTACTAATCAATCAGTCCATATTGCAGTCAGTTTGGTCATCTGATAAATGTAATCCAGTTTGTGGAGTACTATAGTCATTGTTGGCATTGTAGGTTGTTTCCATACTGCTGCTATAGGAAGTTTGCCCACCACAAAGACACTAGTTGTCAGCTTGTGAGGCTCTTTTTTGACCCCCCTCCCCCCCATGGTTTAAAATGCAACAAACAGTGTTCCTCTTTGAGTGGGTAAGTTATCTGAAGCATCTGTTGAAGAGTCTGTAAAATTTCTCTCCAGAACAGCAGGGTCTAAGGACAAGACCACCAGATGTGGTACATATCCCCCAGCGCTCCACAGTTCCACCAACATTGGACAGAGCCATGTTAAAATATGCGCACAAGGTGCTGGGGTGTATAGTACCACTGGTATGCTATCTTATATTCATTCTCTATAAGATTTGCAACTATAGAGACCTTAAGTAAGTACTTGAGGCCCTTTCCCCATTGTGTATATTCTTAAGTGGATCCCAAGACTCTCTCCAACTTACTAGTATAATATAGGACAGGCATATCAAAAGATAATAAAGCAAGATACAACCAAGAAATACAACCCCGGCCATTGCCCCCTGCAAGACTCGCTCTAAGAGCATCTCTGCTAAGCATAATTCGCCCTGGGCTCGTTGACGTAAATAACCCTAAGTTGCCTATAATGGAACTCATGGTGGATAGGAATCCCATACTCCTCCTGTATATCTGGGAAAGGTACAAACTCCCCTTCGTCCCAGACCTGACTTAAAAAATAAAGCCCCTGTTATTTCCACAGGTGATAAAGAGAGTCCATCTGCCCCAGCTGAAACCCCAGGGCAAATCAAACCACTATATGTAAAAAATATCACCTCCCTGGGAAGAACTGACTCCTCAATTTACCCTACACCAACAATGGATTATGAAGTAGTGTGTGTGTGTGTGAGTGTGTATGTGTGTGTGTGTGTGGGGGGGGGGGGGGGGGGGGGGGGGGGGGGGGAGGGGAGCTCTTCTTGTTACTGCTAGCAGTTGTGACTTTGGTAACCAAGCAATAGCTCAGAGGGATCCATCCACGATTGCTCTAAGACTGCCCAGGACTTCCAAGAATGGCTAGACAACTCAGCAAAGATGTGAGGGTTGGCAGCCTGATGGTACAGTAAAACATTTGGAACTCCCATACCTCCCTTCAATCTGGTTTGATACAACATAGCACGTTGCACTCTTGGCAGGCGTTTTTTTCATATATAGGAAAATGTCTTGCTGAGTAAATTGACAAAGAAATTCATAGGTAAGGGAAGTGGTAATGCCATGAACAGGTATAGGAGCTTAGGCAAAATTATAATTTTCAGAGCGGAGATCTTGCCTAGCCAAGACAGTCCAATTCCCTCCCACCTGTCCAAATCCTCAAACAATTCTTTAAGCTTTGATGGATAATTAGTTGCATATAGATCAGTGAGCTTTTTTATTATATTGATACCCAGATAACGGATAAAATGGGGAGCCCAGCAAAATGGGAATCGTGTTTATAATGCCACCTCCTGGCTGGAGTGCTCTGTTGTATTTAAAATCTCCTATTTACTCATTTTACTTTAAAGCCCGATACATGACTATCCTATATAATAATTCTCACCTCCAACGTTCTAATGTGCCTGGGACTGTGGCTCCTTCGGAGGTGGTCTGCTAGGCAGTTTAGAACGTTCAGACGTGAGTGACGTCACTGACAGCTGATTCCAAGGCAAGGGGAGGAGTAGGGAAACACGCGGAGCATGTTTCCCTACTCCTCCCCCTGCCTGGGAAACAGCTGTCAATGCCCCCCCCCCCTTGGCGCAACACCCAAGCCCCTGCTCTGCAAAACCGCGAGCCAGGCAGGGGGAGGAGTAAAGTTTCCCTACTCCTCCCCCTGCCTACCAATCAGCTCTCAGTGCCAAAAACTTTTTTTAACCTGAAACGCGGCTCCGTAGACAGCCATCTAGCATTGGCTGTCATCTCTGCAGCCGCTCCTCCTCTCCCCTCCATGTCACTGCCCCTGCAGGAAGACCCCGGAGGAGCGCAGCAATGTCAGAGGGGAGAGGAGGAGCGGCTGCAGAGACGACAGCCAATGTCAGATGGCTGTCTACGGAGCCGAGTTTCAGGTTACAAATCTTTTTTTGGCTTTTTTATTTTGGTACCAGCCGCTGCTGCTCAACAGGAGACGCAGCAGCGACAGGACAGCGTTAGTATTGGCGGCTGCGGGTGGCGAGGGGACTGATGTGCCCGAGGGGAGGGGTAGGGGCTTGGGTGATGCGCCGAGGGGAGAGGGAAGAGTCGCTGGACATGGGTAGCTGGAGGGGGCAGGGGGAGGGGAGGGTCACTGGACATGGGTGGCTGCAGGGGGAGAGAAGGGTCGCTGGACATGGATGGCTGCAGGGGGGGCAGGGAAGAGGGAGGTGGGGAGGGGGTCCTGAGACCAGATGGGTGGCTGCAGGGGAGACAGAAGGGACGCTGCAGGGGGGCAGGGGAAGAGGAGGGTCACTGAACATGAGTGGCTGCAGGGGGGGCAGGGGAGAGAGGTGGGTCGCTGGACATGGGTGGCTACAGGGGGGCAAGGGGAAAGGAGAGGAGGGTCGTTGGACATGGGTGGCTGCAGGGGGAGAGGAGGGTTGCTGGACATGGGTGGCTGCAGGGGGGGCAGGGGAGAGAGGAGGGCCGCTGCACATGCGTGGCTGCAGGAGCAGAGGAGGGTTGGTGGGGAGGGGGTCCAGATACCAGATGGGTGGCTGCAGGGGGGCAGGGGAGACAGGAGGGACACTGCAGGGGGGGGGGCCGGATTACCTTGCTAGAGCCCATTTCATTGCCTACTGAAACAGGCCTTTAATACTAGTAACTATATATTTCCCAAATAGTCCACTCCAATGACACATGTGGGTCAGTCAGGGTCAGAAGAATATCATCTATAAAAAGCATAGAATCTGTCTCACCCCAATGGAAGCCCCTAATACCTTGTTGGGCCCAGATGGCACAGGCTAAGGGCTTGATAGTAAGAGCAAAAAGCAGAGGTGACAGAGTGCATCCTTGCCATGTGCCATGATGAAAGGAGAAAACCTCCGAACACGTGCCATTGACTTTAATGCACGCCTTTGGTTGTGTATATATTAAACAAAGCCAGGAAAGAAGCGACCTAGGAATCCCATTTTCTTTAAGACTCAGAACATAAATGACCATGTACATAGTCAAATGACTTCTCTGCGTCCAGTGAGACAAGGAGCATCGACACCACCTCTGTGCATGCACAATGCATTAAATGCATGATCTTCCTGATATTATCAAAAGTTTGCCTTCCCCTGATAAATACAGTTTGGTCCTCATGAATAAGAGAAGGTAGAACTCGCTGTAAGCAAGCTGCCAAAAGTTTTGTGAAAATGTTATAATCTGTGTTGAGCAGAGAGATGGGCCTACAAGAGCCACATAGGGGTGGCTCCTTCCCAGGCTTCAACAGAAGTGTGACTGCTACAAGGCGCCACGTTGAAGGCAACTCAGAGCCCTCCTCCAGGGTGTTAAACACTCTAAATAACAATGGAATTGTGTTCTAAAGCATTTGTAAAATTTGTTTGTAAAGCCATCTGGCCCAGGTGCCTTGCCAGTAGGCACGCCACGGATCACCCAATTTACCTCTTCTAAGTCTATGAGTCTAGAAAGGGCCATCATATCAGAGCCTGAGATCATTGGCAACACTATCTCTGCTAAGTTTGACTGAATATCAGCAGACTCAGGATTCAATTCAATTTATTGGATTTGTATCCCACAATCATCCGAGTTGGGAACTCAGTTCTACATGGTTTACATGAGATGATCAGATACATACATTATAGGTCAAGGATGCATGATAATACATTGAGCAATGGGATGTGGTTAAAAGAATAGGGGCGAGATCTGGTTTAGAGTGAACTATTTATTGGTTTGAGGAGGATTAGTATCTGGAGTATATAAGCACTGATAAAATATCACAAAGAGCTACTGAATGTCTACAATAGAAGTGTAGAACATTCCTTGCTCATCAAGGATACATGACACATGGTTTCGGGTTGCCTGTTTTTCAATTTGAACACCAAGAGACAGTAGTGTGGGTGTGTGTCTACAATAGTAAACCATCCATTAGCTCCTTAATATAGCTTAGTAAAAGAGGTTCCCGGATATTACCGAAATCCAAGAAGAAACTTGATATTTCATTGCAATTAGGTAGCTTCAATCTCAAGACGCCACTGAAGATTTGTCACTTATGTTGCTAGATTTATCAGTTTAAGATTGTTAATTACAATTTCCTTGGCTAACTTTGGCCCCCTTTTACAAAGCCACATTAGCCGCTGTTGGTGCAGTAATGCTGGCACAGCCCATTCACTTTGAATGGGCTGTGTTGGCATTGCCACACGACAGCTACTAGCACAGCTTTGTAAAATGGGGCCTTAACCTTGTATTTATATCATTACTGTGACCTTCAAGGATAAAAGTATATCCTACTGTACCCAGGTGTTTACCTCAGATATACTCCATCAAAACGGAGGTAAAGGTCTAAATATTTTCACTAGCCTTGCCTTCCTATTTCTAAAATAGGAGGGGAATAAATCTAAAATAAGTAACTCAGTCAGGCAAATGTTTAACGTTTAAAGTTAAATAAATTTATTTAAAACTATTAGTTCAACATAACATTTCTACTATGTTTGACAAAATCTTTGTTTCTCCATAGACTTTCAAACCAATGCAGTTCTGAACACAACAGAAACCTATCAGATAAGTATCAATTTTGAGATCAGCACAAAACAAATCTATATTTAAACATGCACTTAACATCAATAGTTGATTTTAAAATCCCTCTAATTTGTAAGAATTGATTCTTTGTGTTTACTTTTCAGGTTCTTCATCAGACGAGCAGGTAAGTATTAAATATATGGTTTTTTTTTGTTTTTGTCCCTCTAGATAGTTTCTTGTGTGTCAGTCCTCTATGTACTTGTATAGTGAAATCAGATAACTTAGCTATTTCTTCCAGCTCTCTCGTATTTATTTGGGTCTTCACCTTTCTTTTATCGTTGGGTACCTTATTCAAGATGACAACAGGAACCAGGAAACAGGTCTGGAGTACCTACTATGCTGAACTTTAAAAACTAAAAAAAAAACCTAAACCCTAACTAATTCAATCGTTAAAGTAACCTTATTAGATAACTCTAGAATTACTTCTCTATCTAGCTTTCCCCAGTAAAAAACAAATGTATAATTGTTTAACCCTATTCTATCCCTCCCACAAATAATTAAAAAAAAATCTCAGTATGACTCTTTAATTTACCAAACCACTGAGATTGTTATTTAAATTCAGAGACTTTAAAGTCTTCTCCAACAGAACAGCTGCTCTAAAGTCCACTGTATTTTAAAATCAATTTAATTACTTTTTATTCATTTAGATTTTGCTCACACCTTTTTCAGTAGTAGCTCAAGGCAGGGGCGTATCTGCGTGGGGCCACAGGGACCTGGGCCCCTGCAGATTTTGGCCTGGACCCCCCTACCGATGACCCTCTCTACCCCCTCCCGCCCCCAACCCGTCGCCGATCTTTGCTGGCGAGGGACCCCAACCCCCTCCAGCCGAGGTCATCTCTTCCGTTGCAGGCTGCAAGTTGCAAAGCTTCCTGTTCTTCTGAGTCTGATGTCCTGCACGTACAGAAGAACAGGAAGCTTTGCAACTTGCAGTCTGCAACGGAAGAGGGGACCTCGGTTGGCGGGGGGGGGGGGGGGTTGGGGTACCCTGCCAGCAAAGATAAGCACCGGAGCGGGTTGGCTGCGGGAGGGGGTGGAGAGAGTCGTTGGTGGCGGGGGGGGGGGTCTGGCAATGGCTGGGGGGATCGGTAATGGCGGAGGGGGGATCTAAAATGTACCCCCTCCGGCCCCCCCCTACTGCCTGAGTCCAGACACACCTCTGGCTCAAGGTGAGTTACTCTGGATATTTCTCTATCCCAGGAGGGCTCATAATCTAAGTTTGTACCTGAGGTAATAGAGGGTTAAGTGATTTGCCCAAGATCACAAGGAGCAACAGTGGGATTTGAACTGGCCACCTCTGGATTGCAAGACTGGTGCTCTAACCACTAGGCCACTCCTCCACTCCACTTTTTCCTTTCAAAGTAATTTATTCTAAGGTTCAACGGAAGTTTTCCAATTAATAATGTCTCACAGAACCCACTTCAGAATAACAAACTTAAATGTGCACAGCAGAAAACACATTTGTCATAAGTACTCAGTGTGACATATTTTTAGCTAAACAAGCCTCATCAGCATGGGCGTAGATTGGGGGGGGGGGGGGCGAGGGGGCATTGCCCCCCCAAACGCAGGACCAGAGAGCCGGCACAACACTGCTCCCTCCCTCCCAAGTCCTCATCTGCCCGTCTCTCCCATCTGCGTGGGCATTCACTGACCTGAAGCCTGCCTTCTCCGTCTCCCTCCTGCGCAGCACTGGCAATTCAGTAAGACAGCCTTCTGGCAGTGTCGGGGCCTCTCTCTCCTCAGGCACGTCCCAATAGAGTAGGTGGGACGTACCTGAGGAGAGAGAGGCCCTAATGCTGCCAGAAGGCTGACTGAATCGCTGGTGCTGCGCAGGAGGGAGACGGAGAAGGCAGGCTTCAGGACAGTGAGTGCCCATGTGGACAGGAGAGACGGGCAGACGAGGACTCAGGAGGGGAGGGGGGGGCAGCGGCGGTGGCGGGGGGTGGGGGGAGAGAGAGAGAGGGGGAGGGTTCTGGAGTCAGGGAGGGGATTGATGGCGGCAGGCCAGCAGCGGAGAGAGGGAGGGGAAACAGAGGGTGCTGGGGAGGGGGATTGATGGCAGAGGAGGGAGAGAGGGGAAACAGAGGGTGCTGGGGAGGGGGATTGATGGCAGCGGAGGGAGTAAGAAGAAACAGAGGGTGCTGGGGAGGGGGATTGATGGCAGCGGAGGGAGAAAGGGGAAACAGAGGGTGCTGGGGAGGGGGATTGATGGCAGCGGAGGGAGAAAGGGGAAACAGAGGGTGCTGGGGAGGGGGATTGATGGCAGCGGAGGGAGAAAGGGGAAACAGAGGGTGCTGGGGAAGGGGAATTGATGACAGTGGAGGGAGAAAGGGGAAACAGAAGCTGCTGGGGAAGGGGAATTGATGGCAGAGGAGGGAGAGAGGGGAAACAGAGGGTGCTGGGGAGGGGATTGATGGCGGTGGAGAGAGAGAGGGGAAACAGAGGGTGCTGGGGAGGTGGAGGACAAAATATAGGTGGAGGTCTGAAGAATGAGAAGATAAAATCTGAGGAGAGAGACAGAAAACAGAGAAAGAGGAAACGAGTCCGAGACAGATATAGTGAGAGAATAGAAGAAGATAAGAAGGAAATGGAGAATGGACAAATGGACTGCACCCACTGGAAAGACAGCAGAAGACAGACAGAAGAAACTGGGACCAACATGCAAATAAAATACTCAAAAAAGTATTTTATTTTCAATTTATTTTGTGGAATATTTTAGCTTTGGGAAATGTGCATCACAGATGTCTTTTGTAATTTTTTTTTCAGTACAAGAAAAAATACATTTGTGTTTTCATTTCTCCCATGTTATGGAACATGCCTAATTTGAATTCTTGGGGTTCCCAATTCAATTTTTATTTTGATATTTCTGACTTCTGATCCCTTGTTCTGTCTTTGGTGTGTGACCAAGGTGTGGTATTTTGTGGGCAAGTAGTTTCTACGTAGAACTCTTTACAGTCTCACTTATTCTGTTTTACGAGTAGTAAATGTGTTGGTTATGAGTTTGTTTTTGCACAAGTTTGTGTATAGTGTTTTGCAGTGGAGAGGTTGTGTGTTGGTCTTACTAAGGTGGCACCAAAATATCAGAAAGGGTGTAGAGCCTAAATCATGACACACTACTTCTTGAAGGACCTACATAAGGAGCTTATGCATTTCTAAGGTCTACACTGGCATTGTATGGGAAAGGGGGTGGGGAAATACTACTGGAGAGGAAGAGGGAGTGCTGGGTAAGGAGGAAAGAAGGAAGGAAGGAAGAGAGAAAGAGCTGGCTTGATATCTCATACATGTTCATTATGGTTATTCCCCAAAAAAGCCAGCTCTTTTTCCCTTTTTCCCTTCCTTCCTTCTTCCATATTAGCATATTCATTTGTATATATATATATATATATATATATATATATATATATATATATATATACAAATGAATATGCTAATATGCTCCACCCCATCCTTTGCACCCCAAATGAAACAGTCAAACTACGCCCATGCTCATCAGCTTATCAAACTATTAATGATATTGTTTGAAAAATCAAATTATTTTATTATTAAAACAGCAGCTTTACCATACAGCTCTCAGCCACAACTCCATAAGCCTTAAAAGACGTGGGAGGCTTTTAAAATTAATTAATTAATTCAGTCACACTTCTCAACACACATTAAATTCCTAAACTTCACTTAATCCATTTTAAAACAGACTTTTCCTCACAGCTGACCAGAGACCATTAACACAGGTCTATTCAGCATCAAACCTACCTCCCAACTGCCTAAATACACAGTTTAGAACCTTTACCGTGTCATAACATGACAAGAGCTCAGCACGAGCCCCTACACTAACATAAAGTACACTAAACAACTCCAAAACACAATTTTTACAATAAATTATAACATTATACACCATTTAATTAACATTTAAACATTTTTTCATACCTTTTTAATGTCCTGGAGTGCTTTATTTTTATTCCAGCACATGCCTACTGCACAGCTCTGCCATGAGCCAGCATCTGGCTCATGCTGTCAGCTGTCTCTCCCTCATTGAGGCACCCCTGCAGCCTGTGCCAGCTAACCACATGCCCGCCTGCAGCCCACTTGCTTTCCGGGTCACTGCCCCAGCAGCCTCAGGTAATTTTATTTTAACCCCTAGGGGTTACATTACTAAAACATGATGTTGAATGAGTTGATTGTAACATACATTCTAGTTCCATACTAGCACAGTTTTGTATATCAACCAGTGATATTCTGAAAATGTGGAATACATGGAAGTAAATGTAAATAAAAAATAATGCAAGGTAATGCCTTTTAAAGGACTAAGGGGGTCTTTTAGTAAAGCTTAGCTCGAGTTATCTGTAGCAGGGCCCAATTTATTACTATGGGCCCTGCTGCAGATAACTCAAGCTAAGCTTTAGTAAAAGACCCCCTAAGTTAACTTTGTTTCTTAAATAGCTTTGAAGCATTAACATTCCCTGCCTCAGATCTGAACAGAATGAGCAGAACTAAACATTGCTAGAAAATACAAATGAATCATAAAATAAAGGGGCTCATGGATTTGATATATGTGGATACAATCAAAGTGGTTTA
This sequence comes from Microcaecilia unicolor, assembly GCF_901765095.1. Taxonomy (NCBI): domain Eukaryota; kingdom Metazoa; phylum Chordata; class Amphibia; order Gymnophiona; family Siphonopidae; genus Microcaecilia; species Microcaecilia unicolor. The sequence goes on from NC_044037.1 coordinate 187,096,448, forward strand.
CATATATTATATTCAGGTACTTTGTCTGTCCCTTCACACTACTATTTGTTTTTTTGTGATATATTTTAGAATTACTAGTGCAAACTCACATTGTTGCACCAAAACTTAAGTGCGACCCCTTATGACATCCCAATGGCAGTGTAAATGGACATGTGTAAGTGAACCGACTAACATGTGTAACATAATATTCTATTAGTTAAGCATGTTACTTGGAGCCAGTGGCACAGCCATGGGTGGGCCTGGGCCCACCCACTTTGTGCTCAGGCCCACCCAAAATTCTTACGCACTTGTCATTGGCTGGTGATGATCCCAAAGCCCCACCAGCTGCAGGGGTCCTCTGGCAGCAAGAACAGCTCCATTTCCTACTTGCTTCAGCCGATGGCACTGTCAACACACTACCATCGAACTGGCCTCCCCCAGCTGCCCATGCTCAGTTTTCAACAGAACATGCGCAAAGGGGCGGGGCAGCAGCAGTGCGTGGACAGTGCTGCCAGTTGGATCAAGAAGGAGAGGGAGCTGTTCTTGCTGCCAGAGGACCCCTGAAGCTGGTGGGGCTTGGGGATCCCCATCAGCATAGACAGGTATTTACTGTAAAGTTTTGACTTGGCATGGGGGGGGGGGGGGGGGTTGTGGAGTCTACAATACAAGAGCCCACCCAGTTTGCCCAGTGGCCCATCTAAAATTTGAGGTCTGGCTACATCTCTGCTTAGTGCCATGCCCATGGCCCATCTATGCGTCTCCCACATTTTCTCCTACCTTGCAGTTATATGTTATAGCACTTAGGTATTACTTTATAGCAGGGGTTCTCGGGACACACCCAACCAGTCTGATTTTCAAGATACCCCACAATGAATATGCATGAGATAGATTTGCATGCATTGCTGCCGTTATATGCAAATCTATCTCAGGTATATTCATTGTGGGTATCCTGAAAACCTGACTGGATGAGTGTGTCCTGAGGACTGGTTTGAGAATTCTTGCTTTGTAGCACAGTGCCTACTGTACTTATGCACCAAAATACCAATTAAAGACACCTTTCAAGTGCATAAGTGGTTCATAGCTCTAATCCCAAGCTTACAGAATTGCTCCAATAATGTTTTGTTGCTTCAATTTTACATTTTCAATGGTCATCTCTAATTTCTTTTTTAGCTCTTTCAACTAGGGCCAAAAGGGCAGCATTTCAGTTCTGCTCTCTGTAAGTCTGGAGTCATGATGCATTCCAGAAAATTCACTAAACTGGTCCAAACTCATGGGGAAAGTGGCATACGGTCCTGGAACTCACCCTATTAAAAATGACCTTTACTAAAAAGTGTAGATCACTTTAAATTGGGCCAAAGATGGAAATGGCTAGAAAATCTATACAAAAGCATGGCTTTCACTTTCTTGTATCTCATCAGTTGCGTTATGAGCAGGACTGATTTTCTTGATCATTTAGGGTTGTTTTTTTTAAGGCAACTGCTGCTGTTTTGCATGTTCTGATCTAAAGCACAAGACTGAGCATGTTTGCTTTTGAGTACTAAATTGAGTCCTTGAGTTTTGGAAACACCCAGCACAGAATAGCTTGTTGACGCTCAGGTTCTAATTTGCCATGTCCCATAACAAGTCACTTATAAACAAGAATTTTTAAGGCTGTTTATGTATCTGATAAGGTAAGATGGGATTATTAGCCTCATCACCAGTTTTAGCTAGTGTGTTATCCTGAATTACCTTCCACAATTTCACTTTTTCATACACTTTACCAGCTTGTTAAGATGTAATTTCTACTTTATACAGTTACCCACTGCCCATGTTTTCTCGCTTCATATTCTGTAATTGTGGAATGGACTTCCTGAGTCGCAGCATCTTGCTGTCTCTCCCCCACCATATTCATAAGTAGCTTAAAATCTCATCTTTTTAAGGATGTTTTTCAATCTTTGACTTTGGCTCTTTCTAATGTTAGTGTCCTGTAACCTCTTCTTAGCCCTGCATGTCTGTGTTGACTAGATTGTAAGTACCATAGAGAAAGGGCTCTCTTTTATTTGTATCTGGACAACTAAACAATAATAATAGGACTGAAGTTCCAGCTATACCTTGCGCCTGTTTGCACTCAGTACTTTTCTTTTATGTAAATAGAAGCACATTCTCCTCAGCAACAAGCAATAAACCTTATGAGAGGTAACTAAAAGCTAAAAAAAAACACAGGATAACCCTTCGCCTTGTGTCCGATAGTAACTTATTGCACATTCATTTCCACATGGTATTATGAGTGTGAGAAGGGAAAGGGCAGGGCAACCTAATAACCTTTCTTAGAGTATATAATATAACATCTGTCGTCAGTCAGGTAAAACTTTACCAAGGCGTGTCCTGGTGACAACACAAGGGAGAAGAGAGAGATGAAGGAGGTGTGACTTTTAAATTTTTTTTGCATTGTGTAAGATACATTTTCAAAGAATGCCATCCTTACTGCTTTTAGCAGGTACAATATGTCTCTAGAAACTGGCCACTTCTTCTGTCTGTGCACAGACGATCCAAGGAAGCATCTCAGCTGTTCACCTTCCTGCAGGCTAATTTCAAAAACAGGATCTGGAAACCGAAGACTTCCACAGAACATTCGAAGGAAATAACTGAACCAACCTTTTCGTGGAATTCACAGAAAAAAAAAAGAATATGTAAAGGGTACTTGAGTTTTCTGAAGCACTACACTAGCCAAAGCTAGTGGCTTTTTTGCCAGATTTTTTTTTTCAGATTCAAAGGAAGAGCCTTATTTTCAGGCAATTGTTATTTTGAATTCATTTTGAAAGTTTGAGACATGTCTTCATTTTTATGGCAGCTCCGAGTATTATTGTGGAAAAACTGGCTGGGTGTCTTAAGGCAACCGGTAAGTGAAAAGTACAGTTTTAGTGGAGAAGAAAAATTGATAAAATACTGTAAGTAGTGGACAACAGAAACTGGAGGTGGTGTCAAGAAAGGGCACCAAAAACCTCTAGGAGATTGTATAGAACATCTCAAATAAGACTATACTATGGAGAGTAAATAAAGTAAAATTAGATTTGCTGACAAATATTAAATTTTATCAACTTAACCTTTATATTTCATAAAGCTTTTTCTAGCTCTTGGGTCTCATTATTATTTTCTCTCTTTCTGAACTAGATTTAATATTCTCTCTCTATATATATTTTTAATGCTTTAGCTTCTGAGTGTACTCTTTAGCTTCAATTTCTATTGGATTATTCTGGGTTGATTTGTCTCAACAAATCATGTTCTTTTATGACCTAGATTTGGCATCAGGATTTCTATTTAGGCAATGGGCTTCATGAGCAGTCCTGTGAACATATGAATTGAGGGGTGGTTCTTCTACTTTTTCTGCTCCTGTAATCTAGCAATTCTTGAGCACTCATTATATTCTCAAGATCTTGAAGCCAGAGAAATGAAGGTCAAGGGAGCAAATTGGAACATAGATCATAGGATACCATTTTCTATTAATATCACAAAGAAAATGTCCCTTTATTTAAGAATATTATGAAAATACATAAATTCATAAGCTACAGGTACTAGGAACAATAGTGATGGTATACTTTGCATATTTTGGAGTGTTAAACATTTAGTAGTGACATTGTCTGATGTTTTTCTTTGTAATGTAGCAATATACTACACAGTTTATACAGAGGGATTATACAATTAGGTCCAACACATTGCATGCTAGTTTATTAGGTTGTGCCCATTGTTTCAGATATGTATAGTTTATTTTCATACTGCAATTTAAAAAATTATATTTATATATTTTACTCCATTCTGAGTCATATTGGGAAAGGTGCTTCGGAATATAAACAAGGAAAAACATAAATAAATTTGGACGAAGACAGAATGAAGCTGATGCACTTGGAATCTGGAATCAGCTGCCTATCCCTGACCCCAAGCACATATCCTATATATACAGTATCGCACATAGATGACAATGCTTACTAGCATGCTGTAGAGAAGTAAATTTGGAAAGAAGGATGAAGGGATTGCATTGTACTGCCTGGTGTTTGCATTATTTTATTTTAGCTTTGATTTTCTGATGTTATTTTGTTCTAAGCCCCCAGGTGGATTATAGGCAACATTATTCTATATAACAAAAATAAAATACAAGTAAAACCCCTGACACATGACACAAAGGAGCCCTCTTAGTTTGCCGCATTCAAAAGTGGCCGGCACTGTTTGCAGTGCGTGGGTTTCCCATGCACTGTGGCCACTTTTAGCGCAGCAATACAATGGCACATTTGTATATTTCCTGTAATGGCCATGTACTAATTTCCTAATTAGCGCATGGCCATTACTATGGGAGCCCTTCCTGCCACCTATTTACTAGGCATAAGGGCTCCTGCACTGCTCCCATGATAATTGGACAGCACGCGCCCACTTAAAGAACGTATTACGTTCAAAATCTGCACCCTGGTTCAAAAAATCATTTACGGAGAGGCCCCGGTTTACATGTCAGACCTCATAGACTTACCACCCAGAAGCACTAAAATATCAGCACGCACATTGCTGAACCGCCATTTCCTCAGCTGCAAAGGACTAAAATACAAATTAACATATGCATCCAGCTTTTCCTACATAAGCACGCAGTTATGGAATGCACTACCATTGGCCGTGAAAAAAAATGCGTGACCTAACCAACTTTCGTAAATCACTGAAGACCTGCCTGTTCAACAAGGCGTATCGCAATGATCCATCCTAATTACCAGACAATGAAACTCAAGCCTGAACTGAATAAAACCTAACTCTCTGTACTCGACTGCCAAAGCATACTCTACCACGAATGAACTTTAACGCAATACCACCTTATCTGTTATTCCGAATATGAACTCTTTATACTTGATTGTTTAATCTACCAGTCAATCATGATCTTTGATGTAAAACCACTTGTATCTCTCACTCCGGAATGGCGATCACCATGACGGAACAATGTAAGCCACATTGAGCCTGCAAATAGGTGGGAAAATGTGGGATACAAATGCAGCAAATAAATAAAATAAATAAATAAATGTATCTGTACAACCCAATTAGCTCAGGACACGCCTACTCTCTGCCTATAGACATGCTTCCCACATAAAAAAACTAAAAACTATTTTTTTTGCTCAGGATTAGTATATACTGCAGGACGCCTCAGTGCATCCTGCAGCAGTGCGTTTTGGCATGTGGTAGGCACATACTAGTGCCTACCGCGTTTAGTAAATGGGCCACGTGTGTGTTCTAAACAAATATAAGAACCCAATTCTCCAGTGTCTCATGTATAATAATTTAAAAAATGCATTTATTAATATGATGCAAAATAGCCAGGTTTTAATTCAACACCCTTAAAATTCATTAAAAAAGACTTTCATATTTGAATTCCAAACCTCATTCAACTTCTTAACCTCTCCCCATTTAACCACACTGCTAAATGTGCAAAATGCCTTTAATTTTTCTCCTAATTACAATTCTCTTTATTTATAGCTATGCAATGGTAAAAATATGAATGAACTAAGCCACCTGCTGTAAGATATTAATGATACTATCAGGCTTATTTTTGAAAGAGAAGGACGCCCATCTTTCAACACAAATCAGAAGCTGGGCGACCTTCTTCCAGGGTCGCCCAAATTGGCATAATCGAAAGCTGATTTTGGGTGTCCCCAACTGCTTTCCATCGCAAGGACAGCCAAAATTTCTGGGGGCTTGTCGGAGGCGTAGCGAAGGTGGGACTGGGCGTGCCTACACATGGGCGTCCTAGACCCATAATCGAAAAAAGAAGGGCGTCCCTGATGAGCTCTTGGACGACTTTACTTGGTCCTTTTTTTGTTACTACCAAGCCACGAAACAGTGCCCAAACTGACCAGATGACCACTGGAGGAAATCAGGGATGACCTCCCCTTACTCTCCCAGTGGTCACTAACCCCCTCCCACTCTCAAAAAATTCTTTAAAAATATTTTTGCCAGCCTCTATACCAGCCTCAAATGTCATACTCAGGTCCATCGCAGCAGTATGCAGGACCCTGGAGCAGTTTTACTGGGTGCAGTGCACTTCAGACAGGCAGACCCAGGCCCACCCCCCCTACGTATTTATACCATTCAAATACTTGAAAGGTATAAATCCGCAAACGAACCTTTTCCGTAGATGGGAAGGAGGTAGAACGAGAGGACATGAAAGGAGATTGAAGGGGGACAGACTCAGGAAAAATGTCAGGAAGTATTTTTTCACAGAGAGAGTGGTGGATACTTGGAATGCCCTCCCGCGGGAGGTGGTGGAGATGAAAACGGTAACGGAATTCAAACATGCATGGGATAAACATAAAAGAATCCTTTTCAGAAGGAAGGGATCCTCAGAAGCTTAGCTGAGATTGGGTGGCAGTATAACTCTGCGTGAGTCTGGTAGCGCCTTGGAAATATTGAGTAGTAGTAGTAGAGCTGGTGGGGGGAGGCGGGGCTAGTGCTGGGCAGACTTATACGGTCTGTGCCCTGACAATGGCAGATACAAATCAAGGTAAGGTATACACAAAACGTAGCACATGAGTTTATCTTGTTGGGCAGACTGGATGGACCGTGTAGGTCTTTTTCTGCCGTCATCTACTATGTTACTATCCAGCTCATAATCGAAAGTGATCGCCAGCTATTTCCCGACACAAATTGGGAGATGGCCGGCGATTGCGGAAAAGCGGCAAAATCAATATAATCGAAAGCTGCTTTTTTTGACAGCATTGCCGCTTTCCCGTCGCCTCGCTGGCGAAAGTTCAAAGGGGCGTGTCGGTGGCAAAGCAAAGGCGGGACATGGGCGGGTATGGGCGTGGCTACCAGATAGCCAGCTTTTGCCGATAATGGAAAAAAAAACGGCGTTAAGCAGTATTTCGCCGGGTTTACTTGGTCCTTTTATTTTCACAACCAAGCCTCAAAAACGTGCCCCAACTCACCAGATGACCACCGGAAGGAAGCGGAGATGACCTCCCCATACTGCCCCAGTGGTCACTAACCCCCTCCCACCAAAACCCCCCCCACTTTAAACACTTTTTTTTCCAGCCTGTATGCCAGCCTCAAATGCCATACCCACCTCCATGACAGCAGAATGTGTTCTGTCCTCCGACAGCCTTTTCCTTCTTGTGATGTGGCTCTGGGGTGAGTGTGACACCTTTTTTGTTATTTGCACTGCAGAGTCACATCAGCAATGCATTGTCGTGGGTGTAGGTATTGGTAGTTGGTAGGCTCTACTCCCCTGGTGCTTTCCCCCTGCTTACTGGGTCAGAGTGTGCCCTGTTTTGTTTCCTGTTGTAGTCCATGCGGTAGTGGCCATTTTTGTAAGCCAGTTTTAGTTCCCTTTCCTGTGTTACCCACGTTAGAGAACGTAGTTCTTACCTTGAATGGTGCTGAAAGAGGGCATTGTACACCACTGTGCCAGCTCTGACCTACTGCTCATCTTAGTACCAGGGGACTCTTTGCCAGTGGGGCACAACTTACTCTTTGCCAGTGGGGCACAACCTCTGATCTGCAGTTAACTGTGAGTAAACGTGCTTATTCAAATAAAGGACTTTTTAAAGAGATTAGTCTTCAGGTGTCAACTGGTGTGCCAAAGTTATACAGCAGCAATAAGTCCTCGAGGCTGTATGCAGGTCCCTGGAGTAGTTTTAGTGGGTGCAGTACATTTGTGGGTAGTAGGTTTGGGGGGGGGTTGGGGGGCTCAGCTCCCAAAGTAAGGGAGCTATGCACGTGGGAGCTTTTCTGAAGTCCACTGCAGTGACCCCTAGGGAGCCCGGTTGGTGTCCTGGCATGTCAGGGGGGCCAGTGCACTAAAATGCTGGCTCCTCCCACGGCCAAATGTCTTGAATTTGGCCGGGGTTTGAGATGGCCGACATAACTTTCCATTATCGCTAAAAAAGTACGCCGGCCATCTCAAACCCTGGCCAGATCCAAGGCATTTGGCTGGCCGGAATCGTATTATTGAAACAAAAGATGGCCGGCCATCTTTTTTGAAAATATGGGTCTGGCCAGCTGTTTGCGGCGCCGCCAAAATACATCGCTGGAATTCATTACCAGAGAATGTGGTAAAAGCAGTTGGCTTAGCAGGGTTTAAAAAGTTTTGGATATTTTCCTAAAAGAAAAATCCATAAGCCATTATTAACATCAAGGCATGCTAGAGAGGTAAAATTCCTTGATGAAATCAAGAATTGCTTTATGGAGCAGCTGATACAGGAGCCAACAAGAGGAGAAAAAATTCTAGACCTAGTCCTTAGTGGAGTGCATGATCTGGTGCAGGAAGTAATGGTGCTGGGGTCGCTTGATAACAGTGATCATAATATGATCAGATTTGATATCGACTTTGGAGTAAGTACACACTGGAAATGCAATACATTAGCAACTAGGAGTGGCCTAGTGGTTAGGGTGGTGGACTTTGGTCATGGGGAACTGAGTTCAATTCCCACCTCAAGCACAGGTAGTTCCTTGTGACTCTGGGCAAGTCACTTAACCCTCTGTTGCCCCATGTAAGCCACATTGAGCCTGCTATCAGTGGGAAAGCACGGGGTACAAATGTAACAAAAAAAAAAGGAGTCTATGAGAAGAACAGTGAAAAAAAGCTTAGAGAAGGGGAAATGGGACTTGATATACTGCCTTTCTGAGGTTTTTACAACTACATTCAAAGCGGTTTACATATATACTCAGGTACTTATTTTGTACCAGGGGCAATAGAGGGTTAAGTGACTTGCCCAGAGTCTCAAGGAGCTGCAGTGGGATTCGAGCCCAGTTCCCCAGGATCAAACCTGGGCACTAACCACTAGGCTACTCCACTAGTTGCAAAGGTCAAAAATTTACATCGCGAAGGTCAAAAATTTACATCAGGTGTGGATGCTGTTCAAAAATACCATCCTGGAAGCCCAGGCCAAATATATTCCACGTATTAAAAAAGGAGGAAGGAAGACCAATACAGCTGGCATGGTTAAAAAGTGAGGTGAAGGAAGCCTTTAGAGCTAAAAGAAAATCCTTCAGAAAATGGAAGAAGGATCCAACTGAAAATAATAAGAAACAGGATAAGGAATGGCACGTCAAATGCAAAGTGCTGATAAGGGAAAAAAAAGATTGCATTGGAGTCAAAAGCACATAGTAAAATTTTTTTTTTTAGGTATATAAAAAGCAAGAAGCTGGTAAAAGAATCAGTTGGACCTAGATGACCGAAGGGTAAAAGGGGTACTCAGGGAAGACAAAGCCATAGCGGAAAGATTAAATGAATTCTTTGCTTCGGGAGAGATATTGGTGCCAGAAATGGTATTCAAAGCTGAAGAGTCAGAGAAACTGAATGAAATCTTTATAAACCTGGAAGATGTAATGGCACAATTTGAAAAACTGAATAGTAGCAAATTGCCAGGACCAGATGGAATTCATCCCAGAGTACTGATAGAATTGAAAAATGAACTTTCAGAACTATTGTTAGTAATATGTAATTTATCTTTAAAATTAAGCATGGTACCAGAAGATTGGAGGGTGACCAATGTAATGCCAATTTTTAAAAAAGGTCCCAGAGGTGAGCCAGGAAATTATAGACTGGTGAGCCTGACTGTGCCAGGTAAAGTGGTAGAGACTATTATAAAGAACAAAATTACAGAGCATATTCAAAAGCATGGATTAATGAGACAAAGCCAACATGGATATAGTGAAGGGAAATCTTGCCTCACCAATCTATTACATTTCTTTGAAGGGGTGAAAAACATGTGGATAAATGTGAGATGGTCAATATTATGTATCTGGATTTTCAAAAGGCATTTGACAAAGTATCTCATGAAAGACTCCAGAGGAAATTGGAGTCATGTGATAGGAGGTAGTGTGCTATTGTGGATTAAAAACTAGTTAAAAGATAGAAAACAGAGAGTAGGGTTAAATGGTCAGTATTCTCGATGGAGAAGTGTAGACAGTGGGGTTCCTCATGGGTCTGTGCTGGGACCTCTGCTTTTATAAATGATCTAGAAATGGGAGTAACTAGTGAGGTAATTACATTTGCCGACGACACAAATTTATTCAAAGTTGTTAAATCGCAAGAGGATTGTGAAAAATTACAACAGGACCTTACAAGACTGGGAGACTGGGCATCCAAATGGCAGATGATGTTTAATGTGAGCAAGTGCAAAGTGATGCAAATGGGAAAGAGAAACCCGAACTATAGCTACGTAATGCAAGGTTCCACATTAGGAGTCATGGACCAGGAAAGGGATCTAGGTGTCATCATTGATGATATGTTGAAACCCTCTGCTCAGTGTGTGGTGGTGGCTAAGAAAGCAAATAGAATGTTAGGTATTATTAGGAAAGGAATGGAAAACAAAAATGAGGACATTATAATGCTTTTGTATCGCTCCATGGTGTGACCGCACCTCAAATATTGTGTGCAATTCTGATCACTGCATCTCAAAAAAGATATGAATTAGAAAACGTACAGAGAAGGGTGAGAAGATTGATAAAGGGGATGGGATGACTTCCCTATGAGGAAAGGCTAAAGCGGCTAGGGCGCTTCAGTTTGGAGAAAAGATGGCAGAGGGGAGATATGATAAGAGGTCTATAAAATAATGAGTAGAGTTGAATAGGTAGACATTAATCACCTAGTATTCCAAAAATACTAGGACTAGGGGGCATGCAATGAAGCTACAAAGTAGTACATTTAAAACGAATCAGAGAAAATATTTTTTACTCAATGTGCAATTAAACTCTGGAATTCGTTGCTAGAGAATACAGTAAAAGCAGTTAGCTTAGCGGGGTTTAAAAAAGGTTTGGATATCTTCCTAAAAGAAAAGTCCATAAGCCATTAGTAAAATGGACTTCAAGAAAATCCACTGCTTATTTCCAGAATAAGCAGCGTAAAATGTTTTGTACTCTTTTGGGATCTTGCCAGGTACTTGTAACCTGGTCTGGCCACTGTTAGAAACAGGATGCTGGGCTTGATGGATCTTCCCAGTCCCAGTATGGCAACACTTATATGTGCAGACAACAAAAAGAGGGTTCAAAGCAAAAAACAAAGTCCAAACAGCAAAAAAAAAAAGTACCAGGAGCCTTCACAAGTGGGACAAATCTTTAATTGCACATCATATGTCTTGTACATAAATCTTGTACCATTGACCCGACATAGGCCGTGTTTCGGCACAAAGCGCCTGTGTCAGGGGTCATTCAATTGTAATGGAACAGGTGGATGTGAAGCGTCTGTTCACGCTTTCCAAAAATACAGTGCCAAGGACAATTATGGGGCAGAGGCTGGAGTTATCCAATTAGCAATTATATATACTCTGCTGTGTATTCTATCCAGATAAAAGGACAGCAAAATGGCTGCCCTAACCTTATCCAGATAGTTGTCCAGGTGCCAGTCTGAGTATTGCCAGTAACTGGATAAGTGCAAGTGGCTGCATTATACATGAATATTCAGCTTCAGGATCTGTGTAGGGCCCAGCACTGAATATTCGGATATAAGAAGCCCATAGCAGCCAGTTTTTAAAAAAATGCTGTCCAGCACAAGCTGAATATCGACCCGATAGAAAATGTCAGCAGATAAAGATCATTTGACCTATCTAGTCTGCCCACCCATACCAACTAATCGAACCCAGTTCCCCAGGACCAAATCTTATCATACTCATCCTCAAATCCTTTCTTCTCCATCTTCTCATAACATACCCATCCCAATCTCCTTTTCTTTTGCCTATTCTGTCTTTACCTTCCCATATCCAAATCATTTATTCTTAAAACCTTATCATTATAATGTTTATTACAGCTTGTAATATTCTCATACAGAACTTGTATTGTTTTTTTTACTATGTAAGCCGCATTGAGCCTATTATGTGTGGGAAAGCACGGGGTACATATGTAATAAAATAAATAATCTACTAAGCCCTACAATCACTTCTTTGCCATTAGAAATCCTCTGTGCTTGTCCCATGCTTCTTGAATTCAGATACAGTCCTTGTTTTTATCACTCCTCATTCTAGAGTTTAATTTTAATTGAAACATACCCACCTCCTGCACATTTACATTGTGGAGGTATTTAAATGTTCCTATTATATATATATCTTTTTACATTTGTACCCTGCGCTTTCCCACTCATAGCAAGTTCAATGTGGCTTACATATTATATATAGGTACTTCTTTGTACCTGGGACAATGGAGGGTTAAGTGACTTGCTAAGGGTCACAGGGAGCTGCCTGTGTCTGCAGTGGGAATCAAACCCAGCTCCCCAGGACCAAAGTCCACCATGCTAACCACTAGGCCACTCCTCAACTCCTCTCGCCTACTTTTCTTACAAAACACATATATTGAGATCTTTAAGTCTGTCCACGTGTGCTTTATGATGAAGACCGCTGACCATTTTAGTAGCAACTACAGTTGTACCAAATAGCATATTTTACTGTTCGGCCAAATACGAAGAATGAAAAATATTATTTGGTCAAATATGAATTATGGGCATTGAGGTATAACATAACAAATAATATAAGAAGCAATGTGAAATCAGAGATCAAGTGTTTCTTTCAGTAGAGCCCTGGATTACTCGTATTCAAATTTAAATCACTATTTGGCCAAATACGAATAATGTATTTGGGGCACTATTCAGGGCCAAATCAAATTGAATATGAATATTCAGTACTAGAGAATAACACAGGGACAAAGATTGTCCCCTTCCCTGCTCCCCATCTCCACGAACTCTGTCCCTGTCCTCTTCCCATGTGCACTGTCCCTGTCCCCACCCCATTCCCACAAGCTCTGTCCTAGTCCCCATCCCGTTCCAGCGAGCTCTGTCTGGTCCATATTGCACGAGCCTAGAACGGTTCTTATTTTATATTTAAAGTATTTTATTAAAGTATAAAAAGAAACAATATTCTGTTCAACTGTCAAACAATACAGAACAAAAATTGACAAAACCCCTGTCTCCCCTTCCTCTTCACATATAACCCCTCCACTATCGGGAAAATTGAACAAGCCAAATTACTACAGAATGCTACATAGAAAATTGATGCTAGCAGAATACCTTGGTCACACACACACACACACACACACACAAAACAAATGCCAAATACGTAATAGCTGACAAAAAATGATAAACATAAATTAAACCAAAATCCCAAGGAGCCACACCTAGAGGAGTAGCCTAGTGGTTAGTGCAGTGGACTTTGATCCTGGGGAACTGGGTTTGATTCCCACTGCAGTTCCTTGTGACTCTGGGCAAGTCACTTAACCCTCCATGCCCCAGGTACAAATAAGTAAACTGCTTTAAATGTAGTTGCAAAAGCCACAGAAAGATGGTATATCAAGTCCCATTTCCCCTTCCCCTCTTTCATGTAATACAACACCAATGAAGTTGAAAGAGATGCATTTCCTTCTATACTGAGCAGGGATGGTGCTAGGGGAGTGCAACTGGCCAGCGAGCCCTAAGCCTGAAAAAGGCACCACTGCCGAGAACCTGGCCAGGGCCTGGGGCCCCACCCCCGCTGCCGCCACCCCCGCCCCCTGAGGTCATCATTGTCGCCGCCCCCTCCATCCACCACCGGGTCGGGCCCCCCTGAATTCAAATCAAAGCGCCTCACCTCGACCTAACTCCTTGTGAAAGAAGCGCAGTCTGCAGATCACCTCCCTTCGGGCCTTCCCTCCCTGTGTCCTGCCCTCATCTGACATAACTTGCGCGAGGGCAGGACACAGGGAGGGAAGGCCCAAAGGGAGACGATCTGCAGACTGCCGCTGCTGCGCTTCTTTCACACAGAGCAAGGTCGAGGTGAGGCGCTATGATTTGAATTCAGGGGGGCCCGGCCCGGTGGTGGACGGAGGGGGGCGGGTGGAGGCCCCCCTCTCGGTGGCTTTGGGTTCTCCTCCCCAGTTATTAACATCAGCTCTGGCAGGATACACATTTCAAATCTGACATATTCTAATCACAAAATAGAAAATAAAATTACTTTTTCTACCTTTTGTTGTCTGGTCATTTTATTTTTCAAATCATGTTGGTCCCAGGCTCTGATTTCTGTTTTCCTGTGTCATCTTTTAACTCACTCGCCAAGGTATCTTGCCCATTTGGCATTCTTCTTTCTTCATGCTCACCGTCCATCTTCCATCTCTGTGTACCTATCTTTCCCCATGTTCAGCATCTCCCTTCTCTGTATCCCCTATATTTCCATGTCCAGCATCTCCTCTTTCTCCATCTCCCCACATTCATTATCACCACTCTATGTTCCTCTCCCTTCCCACTGTGTCCAGCATCACTCCTGTATGTCCCTATGCCGCCCCCAAGTCCAGCATCTCCATTCTGTGTGTCTATTTTCTCCCATGTCTAGCATTTTCCTTCTGTGTCCATATATTCCCTCCCATGTCTGGCATTGCCCCTCTGTGTCCAGATACCATCTGCATGCAGGATCTCCCCTTTGTGTTCCTGTCCCTATGTTCCCCTCCATGCCCATCATCTTTTTTCATCTATTTCTGTATACTTTCCTGTGTCCAGCTTCTCCCCTCTCTTCCTCCCCCACACCAATGTATCTCTTCCACTCTTTTTCTTCCCTCCCTCCCTCCCTTCCTCCATTGTGTGTTCAGTATTTCACTCCCTCTTCCTTCATCCCCTTGGTTTGGCATCTCTTTTTCCCTTCCCTTCTATCCCCTCCCCCCTACAGGTCTAGCACATCTCTCCCTATCCTCCAGCCAGCCAGCCCCCCCATGGGTCCAGCGCCTCTCCCTTCCCTCCAGTCCCCCCATGGGTCCAGCACCTCTCTCCCTTCCCTCCAGCTCCTCCCATGGTTCCAGTGCCTCTCTCTCCCTTCCTTCCTGCCCCCCTATGGGTCCATCACCTCTCTAATCAACCTTCTCTCCACATCTAAGCTGTCTACCCTCTGTAAATGTGATACTAAAGAAGAAACAATAATAGAATGATCCATCCATATACAGACAGGTTCTAACTGCAGTAATCACATAGTCCTCACTTAAAGGGGATATCACCAAATCTAATGTGAGTCCTCCCACATGAGTGGGGCCAGTGACCCACTGCTTCAGCCCTAAATCTAACAGTAGGGTGGCAAAGTTATCAGTATGTGGACTGTATCTATTTTCAAAGTGAATGCTGAAATCTCTCAAAATTTTAATATCTGAGTATTTACTACCAACTCAGCTATAGCTTGAAAAATATCATCCCATACCCCCGATGGAAGCCCTGGGGAGAATAGAAAAGAGGAAGGTAATGCACCTTTGGGTGTGTCAAATTGCCAATTAGCACCTTTTTATAAGGGAGGGAGAGAGTTGGAATCTCTTCTATTCGGCATCCTTCTGAGAAAAGCAATACCAACTCATCCCCCCCCCCCCCCCATTCTTTGACATCCTTGATGCAGATAGATAAGAATAGCCAGGGGGAATAGACCTAGTTAAAAAGTGTTCTTCTCCATGACTTAACCAAGATTCAGCCAAACCCAGAATTCAGATAGTCATCTCTTCCACCAAGTTTAACAATTCAGCTATCTTTGATTTAAGCGCGCGGCAGTTCAATAGTGACAGATGAGGAGGGACATTTTTGATATGACATCTAAATCCGATTTTGGACGTTTTACTGAAAATGAATAAACAGTGACCATAATGATTTTTGAACCAGAAAAAGTCTATCTTTTTGTTTCTAAAATAGCCATATCCTAGTTATTTTGAAACTATATTGTGCTCAGTGTGTTTTTCTTTTGTGACCATTTTTGAAAAAAAAAAAAAAGTCCAAGGAAAAAATGCACAAAAATAAGCCATCGGGATGTATGGGGGCCAGCATTCTTAGTGGACTAGCCACACAGATATCCCAGCAGAGCAGTGGGACACTCTAGGGGGCGCTGAAGTAGACTTCATATAAAAGGTCCCAGGCACACATCTCACCATTATCCCCTTATAATGTATGGGGAGCCCTCCAAAACCCTTCAAAAACCTACTGTACCTAACTATACACCACTACAATAGCCATTATGTCTGCAGTGTCACGTATATGTGGGTACATTAGGTTTTTGGTGGGTTTTGGAGGGCTCACACTTTCCACCACAAGTGTAACAGTTAGAGTGGGATATGGGCCTGGGTCCCCTTCTCTACAGTGTACTGCATTGACCACTAGGCTACTTCAGGGATCTGTTTGCTGAAGCTGTCATAGAAGCTGGCATGTACTGTTTCTTTCACATCTTTGGTGGTTGGGAGGTCATGCCTTAATCCCTCCAATGATCATCTGGTAATTCAGGGAACATTTTTGTGACTTAGTTGTGATTGAAACAGGTCTAGACCAAAACATCTAACTTTTAGCCCTGGACATTTTTGCTTTGTTCAATTATGGCAGAAAAACATCCAAGTTTTGGGAACGCCCAAATCTCGCCCCACCACACCCCTTTGAGATTTGGATGCACTTCAGACAAATTGCATAGAAAAATATCTTTAAAATGGGTTTTGAAAATATCGATTTGGACATTTTGGATGAAAAAAAGTCCATCTACCACTTTTTCGATGTTTTTCTGTTTCAAAAATGAGCCACTTAATGAATTAGATAAAGTTTATAGAGGAACTCAGGCCCTTGATTGAAGTAATAATTTCAAGTTTGAGCCAAGGGACTCACTCCAGCAGGTAGTAGTATGGTCATGCTAATAGCCCCACCGAACAGGAATTATTTTTTTGTTCATATGATCGCTAAAAGCAAAAGCATTAAAAATGTTAAAAATGTACCTCTTTTGATGTGGAGGGGCATTTTCGAAAAAATCGTCTAAGTTGGAATTTGGACATCTTTGCAAAACGTTCAGATTCAGAGGTGGGCAAAGGTCATTTTTGAAAAAGATGGATGTCCATCTTTTGTGTTCAAAAATACCATGGATGTCCTTGGATTTGGATGTTTTGCGATTTGGACGTCTTTGATTTTCAGCTGTTTTCGAACACAAAGACATCCAAGTCTAAAACGTCCAAAGTCAAGCCATTTGGACATGGGAGGAGCCAGCATTTGTAGTAGACTGGTCCCCCTGATATGCCAGGATAGCAATCGGGCACCCTAGGGGGCACTACAGTGGACTTCATAAAATGGTACACAGCTCCCTTGCCTTGTGTGCTGAGCTCCCCCAAACCCCCTCAAAACCCACTACCCCCAACTGTACACCACTACCATAGCCCTTACAGGTGAAGGGGGGCACCTATATTACTACTACTACTATTTAGCATTTCTATAGCGCTACAAGGCATACGCAGCGCTGCACACACATATGTGAGTACAGATGGTTTCTGGTGGGTTTTGGAGGGCTCGTTGTTTCCTCCACAAGTGTAACAGGTAGGGGGTATGGGCCTGGGTCCACCTGTCTGAAGTGCACTGCACCTACTACTAAACTACTCCAGGGACCTGCATGCGTTGTCATGGACCTGAGTATGACATCTGAGGCTGGCATAGAGGCTGGCAAGTAATATTTTTAATCATGTTTTTTGAGGGTGAGAGGGTGTTAGTGACCACTGGGGCATTAAGGGGAGGTCATCCCCGATTCCCTCCAGTGGTCATCTGGTCATTTCGGGCACCTTTTTGTCCCTTATTTATAATAAAAACAGGTCTAGCTCAAAACGTCGAAGTTTTAGTGCTGGGCAACTTTACTTTGTTCCATTATGGCTCAAAGATGTCCAAGTCTAAGGAACAGGGCCGTGCTAACCCGGTAAGCGGGGTAAGCACCGCAGGGGGGCGCCTGCCTACAAGGGCGCCGCGTCTGGCGCTGCCGTCCAGTTGTATTTCAAAATCCAAATTAAAAAAAAAAAAAAACTTACCGCGTCGGCGCGTCGGCGCGTATGCGCTGCTGCCTTCCCGCCTTTGGCACCGCCTGGCGCCCAGCTCTTCCCACGCGCGGATGCAGACTTGCAGAGTACGTCTTAACTTTTTTTTTTTTTTTTTGCTGATGTTGATTTAGCTGCTAATTGGTGATAGAAATTGTCAAATAGGTGGCAGATAGAGACCTTGGAGCAGCGCTGAGTTTCTGAGGAAATTCCCCCAGCTCCCTCTGTCCGAGGTGTAAACACGAAACTAGTTCAATGGTTTTGAAATACCTCTGGAAGGAAGCCTCACATGCAGGGACTGGTGGGGCTGTTTAGTTTTGCACAGGTACTTGAATCTGACGGGCTCAGGTCAGTGATGCACACTGCACGCAGTATTTTCAATCTGGTGCTGCCTGTACACTAATGACCCTGCTGCCTGCGTGATTATGTAAGTGACTTTGAGCCTTTGGGTGGTTAGCATTTGCAGTCGGAGGGAATCTATGCAATAATGCAATTCCTATTCTTATTTCCCAACGGATGGGTGATAGGGCAGTTGCTGCTATAGAAACCTTTGGGATCGGGAAATGGTTTTGATTTCCTGCATGTCCCAGCCTTGTCCTGCAAGAAGGGTACACTGCAGTGGCTGATGTGAGCCTGAAATATCAATAGCAGTTGATTGCATCCCCAGTTCTGCTCAGGAGGTATCCCCTGGCTGCGTGTTTTCTTTGAAGATTGCTTGCCAGCTGCAGGGTGATCGCTGTTTTTTTCTCTGAAACTGGTTAGGGGCGTGTATTCTCTCCGATGCTATGATGAGGTGCCTTTTTTTTTTTTTTTTGCCTGTGCCAGGGACAGTACTGGGGATTTTGCTGCTCTGCCTTCTGGAAACCAGCCACTCCTCCTTCTCCTGGCTACCCAAAGGCGTAAACATGAATGTAAACATGATGGAACAGAAGATACAGAGAGGGCGGAAAGAAACAAATAAAAAGCCTTTGAGTTTCGAGGACTGGTTGTCTCGATTCGGGTTGGGTAGACTGAAGGACTTATAACCTTTGGTAACCATACAGTGAGTCCTAATCTGTAGTGTTTTTCTGATTTTTTGGAAGCAGAATACATTACTAATTTAACTTGGGCACCTTTTACATTTTATGGCAGAAGTTCTGATTCTGTTTTCGTGCAGTACTGAGCTTAGTACTTGCCCAATGAGCAGTAAATCAGTGTTTCCCAAGTCAGTCCTGGAGTACCCCCCCCCCCCCCCCTTGTCAGTCAGATTTTCAGGCTATCCACAATGAATCTGCATGAAAGAGATTTGTATACAATTGAGGCAGTATTATTATTATTATTTATTGCATTTGTACCCCACATTATCCCACCTTTTTGCAGGCTCAATGTGGCTGTAAATCCATCTCATGCAGATTCACTGTGGATATCCTGAAAACCTGACTGACAAGGGGGGGTACTCCAGGACTGACTGACTGACTTGGAAAACACTGCAATATTTATAACTTGTGCTCCTAATATAACATTTGGGAGTGGCCTAGTGGTTAGGGTGGTGGACTCTGGTCCTGAGGAACTGAGTTTGATTCCCACTGCAGGCACAGCTCCTTGTGACTCTGGGCAAGTCACTTAACCCTCCATTGCCCCATGTAAGCCGCATTGAGCCTGCCATGAGTGGGAAAGTGCGGGGTACAAATGTAACAAAAATAAAATGTTAATGTTGCTATTGCACTAGCGTAGAAGCTGCCCTTGCAAAAAAAAGCCCAGCAGTTCTTCTACTCCCAAGAGACTGGGCTCCCAGTGAGCCAGCAAGGTCAGACTGTAAATGAGATGAAGAGACCCAGGTAACAAAGAGAGGAACATGCATAATCAAAGCTTAGGTCTCTGCAGTTACAAGGGCTGGCCATTCCTAATTATGCTAATAGTTTTTAATAGGCTAAGTCCCACTGAAAAGCCTCTTTATAAAGGCAGTGCTTTCTCTGGAGAGCAGTGTTAAGAAACAGCAGGAATTGTGTTTATTTTTTTAAACTGCTTTCCTGTGTAAGCTAATTTACAGTTTTCTAGTATATGCTTGACATTGAAGGGTGTGGTAGACCCTTTTCTCAGGTCTGGCTGGGCCTGTAGTTTTCAGTCTAAAGGAAAGACAGGTAGCAACCCAGAAACATCTAATGAAGAAGCGGGGGGGGGGGGGGGGCGCCAGCTCATAATCTGCAGGGGGGCACCAGAGACCCTTGGCACGGCCCTGCTAAGGAATGCCTAAGTCCCGCCTCGAACATGCCTCTGATACCCCCTCTTGAGATTTGGACGTCCTTGCGACAGACTTTCGAGATATACTGATTTGGACGTCTCTGTGAGATGGACGTCCAAGTGCCGATTTATGTCACTTTTTGGATGTCCATCTCTTTCGAAAATGAGCCTGATAGTCTATAAGCTCCTCAGGTTGATTTCTCAAGACCTTCCGTCTTGTTGAGCTCACCCAGGAGCTTGCATCTATTCCACTTGACCCCATTGCTTTGTCTTCTTTTAGTGTACCTAGCCCCTCACAAACACAGTCTTCTGAAAATTGTTGAAAGTCTACCTCACTTCCATTTTAATCTGTGTATGTTTTCTGTGGCCCTGCTCCCAGTCCTTCATCTCTGAACACAGAACAGAAGTATTCGGGCCCATTTTCTAAGCTATGTTATGCAGCTTGCATAGGTTTGCCTGCATAGCAGATGTTAACAGACACTCGCTAATAGCTACTATCTCACATTATTTATCGCCTTTTTGAAAGAATTCATTCAAGGCGGTGAGTAAGAATAAATCAAACATACGCAATAGACAATTACAGCAGTAAAAATATTCAGATAACAATACAAAGTATGGCATAGAGGGGCATTATCAAACGAAAACGTCTATCTCCATGGGCGTTTATCTCCGAGAACGGGTCCGTGAAGGGGCGGACCGAACCGTATTTTCGAAAAAAATAGACGTCCATGTTTTATTTGACAATTTGTGAGCTGGGCGTTTTTGTTTTTCAGTGATAATGGAAAATGAAAGCGCCCAGCTCAAAAACGAATAAATCCAAGGCATTTGTTCGTGGGAGGGGCCAGGATTCGTAGTGCACTGGTCCTGCTCATATGCCAGGACACCAACCGGGCACCCTAGGGGGCACTTTTACAAAAACAAAAAAAAGGTAAAAGAGCTCCCAGGTGCATAGCACCCTTCCCTTGTGTGTTGAGCCCCCCAAATCCCCCTCAAAACCCACTGCCCACAAGTCTACACCATTACTATAGCCCTAAGGGGTGAAGGGGGGCACCTACATGTGGGTACAGTGAGTTTGGGGGGGTTGGACGACTAAGCATTAAGCAGCACAATTGTAACAGGTAGGGGGGGGATGGGCTTGGGTCCACCTGCCTGAAGTCCACTGCACCCCCTAACAACTGCTCCAGGGACCTGCATACTGTTGCCAGGGAGGTGGGTATGACATTTGAGGGTGAAAATAAAAAGTTGTGAAACATCATTTTTTGTGGTGGGAGGAGGTTAGTGACCACTGGGGGAGTCAGGGGAGGTCATCCCTGATTCCCTCTGGTGGTAATCTGGTCATTTAGGGCACTTTTGGGGGCCTTATTCGTGAAAAAACAGGGTCCAGGAAAAGTGCCCTAAATTCTAGCTACAAACGCATACTTTTTTTCAATTATCGGCGAAAGGCGCCCATCTCTGTTTGGGTGATAACCACGCCCCAGTCACGCCTTCACCACGCCTCCAACACGCCCCCGTCAACTTTGTACGCTTCCGCGATGGAGTGCAGTTGAAAACGTCCAAGTTCGGCTTTCGATTATACCGCGTTATTCGTTTTTGGGAGATAAATGCCTATCTCCCAATTTAGGTCGCAATATAGGCGTTTTTGTCTTTTGATTATAAGCTGGATAGTATACTACTTACAATGTAAACACAATACATAATAGAAAATGTTAATAGACAGTGTAGGTAGCCAAAAAACAAAAAATGTTCTAGCTGTTTAACATATGTAGGAGGAGAACAAAGATGAACAGAGATGGTGTGGAGGTGTGGCCAGCTGTGACCAATGGTGTTATCATGACTGTGGATAGAGCAGCTGTACTTAATGCCACCTCAAGAGGTGGCATTAAGTGCAATAATGCTACTTGCAGTTCAGTAGGGCAGCCACTGCCACCATGTAAAAAAAAAAAAAAGCAAGCTAGAGTGACATTGGTTTTCCCCCCTTCTGAATTCCCAGCACATGTAGCACCCCATATCTGATCCTTCCTAGTGCCACAATCCCATTCCAACTACCCCAGAAAGTTCCAGCGCTGCCGTGAGGTGTCTGGTCAATCCCAATGACGTTATCTCCTTCAACTGAGGAGAATAAAGCTGCACCCGCTCCTGCTGTTCTAGTGGGAGAGTGGACAGTGAGCGGTACCTGCTGTGTGAAGTACTACCCTGGAAAGTTCCAGCACTGTTTTGAAGTGCCCAGTCAGCCCTAGTGATGTCATTTATCAGGGGATGAATGAGGAGGATAAAGCTGCACCCGTTCCCACAGCACCCCTGCAGGGGTGTGGCTAAACAGGCATGCCCCCTTTGAAGACCCTTGGAAGCCCAAGAGAAGCCTGGAGCCTAGAAATTATATTCTTTTTTTGCATCAACCAGCAGGTATTTTTGTTGCTGAATGGTGAAAAGAAAGGGAACTCAGAACTTGATTGGCCCAATTGATAAACATGTTATGGCTGCTACAACAATTTCCCCACCAATGCTATCTTTAAGTTCTATCTCAGTATTTCACTTAGTTTGGGGGACAGACCCACCCCGCCCTCCCCGGTACCTACTTTGAGTCTAGTAGTGTTGTATGATACCCAAGATGGTTCTGCACCCCCACTGAGAAAAGAATCCTTAACCTCAAATCTTCCTGAGACTTTATCAACAAGTTTAGGATCTGCATCACTTAAACCAGTAGTTAGGACTGATAATTTAGTTCCGGAACCGGGTGTTCCTGCTAGTGACGTGACTTTATTAGATGTATGGAAGATTGTTTATGGTTTGTAAGATCTTTTTAAAAAACAGTATCTCAACTGTGTGATTTCACACAGAAAGTGGTGTCATATGATGAGGAAACTGATAAGAAGTTTGTGAAGTTGGAGACTCGTTGAACACCTGTAGTCTAGAGACTTAATTTGCCACTGTGCAAGCTGTTAGTACATCTGGAATAAGGACTCTGACTCTCCATAGACAATTAGAAGCTAAGGAGAATCAAATGAGGAATACAAATCTCCACAGATTTTAAATTTTCCAGTATGTCCTCTGCTTTCGCCTGAGATCCTGTTGCGACAATATCTGAAGGAGATTCTAATATTATATGATTCTGACAAATTGTTAATTTCCTCATGTTGCTATTTGCCTAAATTCACTACACAGGTGAAGGAAGTAGGGTGACTTAAATATCTTATCAGCTAAAGATGATTTTGATTTAACTGTCTAGGTAATAAATAGAAATAAATCAAAACACAGAAAAGAAAATAAGATGATACCTGTTTTTATTGGACTAACAATACATTTTTTGATTAGCTTTCGAAGGTAACCCTTCTTCTTCAGATCAGAAATAAGCAAATGTTGACTACTGGTTAGGTGACAAATAGAGAGAGCTGGGTGGGTGAGAGACAGAGAGAGATGGATGGCTGATGGATGGGTGACAAAGCAGTAGAATTTTATGGTTTATATTGGGATAGAAAGCCTAGATCTTTGTTAAGTCCTGTCTGGTGGGTGTCAAAATATTTCATCATTTTGACTTTAAAGGTCTTACGTTCCTGGATTGTCTTAAAATTTCCTTTTAGTATTCTTACCATAAGATCATTGATGCAGTGTTCTGGTTTTGTAAAGTGATGTCCCACAGAGTTGGCA
Source organism: Microcaecilia unicolor (assembly GCF_901765095.1). Classification (NCBI taxonomy): domain Eukaryota; kingdom Metazoa; phylum Chordata; class Amphibia; order Gymnophiona; family Siphonopidae; genus Microcaecilia; species Microcaecilia unicolor. Next base: position 187,120,040 of record NC_044037.1, read on the forward strand.
TTGCAATGTTTAAAACTGTGACCCTCTGCTCAGTGTGCGGTGGCGGCTAAGAAAGCAAGTAGAATGTTAGGTGTTATTAGGAAAGGAATGGAAAACAAAAAAGAGGATGTTATAATGCTTTTGTATCGCTCCATGGTGTGACCACAACTTGAATATTTTGTGCAGTTCTGGTCACCGTATCTCAAAAAAGATAGGGTGGAATTAGAAAAAGTACAGAGAAGGGCGACAAAAATGATAAAATGGATGTTGCAAAAACTTCTATAATGGAGCGGGTCAAAGAAGACAGCAAAGCAATCCAATAAAAAAGCATAATGGGCTCTCAAGAAAAGGTACAAGTGTGCTTTATTAATGACCTGACATGACCTGTATTTTGGCATAAAACAACACCTGCCTCAGGGGTAAGAAAATTATAAATCCACTCTTGGAACGGTGAACCATCAACTTGGTGCGGAACAAACCACCATGAAACTACAAGTTGATGGTTCACTGTTCCAAGAGTGGATTGATAATTCTCTGAGTAGAATTAATTCTGCTGCCCTATTTGAATTGACCCTTGAAGCAGGGGCCTAGCCAGACCTCGAGGTGGGAGGGGGCCAGAGTCCAAGGTGAGGGGGCACATTTTGGTCCACCGCCCAGCTGCCGCTGCCCCTCCTCCACCTCGCCATCCCCCTCTGCTGCCCCCCTGCTACTCCTCACCCACTGCTGCTGCTGTACATCTTGGCTAGCAGGGATCCCTAACCCCCGCAAGCTGAAGCACTGCCACCACAACCCCCCACCATCTGAAGACTTTGCCCAGTGCTGGTCTCCGGCGTTGCCACATTGCCTGCCCTTCTTGCTCTTCCCTTCATGTCTGGCATGCTCCTTTTAGTGAAACTGAGCATGTTCAATCTCACTAAAAGGAGAGTGCTGGATGTGAGGGGAAGAGCGAGCAGGGTAGACAATGCGGCGGCACTGGAGACCAGCGCTGAATGAAGTCTTCAGCTGGCAGGGGTTGAGGACCCCCTCCAGCCAAACCAGGGGCCCAGAGCAAATTTAGAGGGTCCAGGCCCCCATGGCCCCATGTAGCTATGCCACTGCTTTGAGGCAGGCATTGTTTTACGCTGAAACACGTCCTGTGTCAGGTCATTAATAAATCACACTTGTACCTTTTCTTGAGAGCCCGTTGTGCTTTTTTTTTGGATTGCAAAAACTTGTAAGAAATCCTGCCTTAAAGTGTCTTTTCTCTGGTCTGCCAGATGGTAGCCAGAATGTCTGTGATGTTATTAAACCAAAAGCAGAGTAGTTTTCTTGTACATTGCCTTATCTTTCCCAAGAGTAGAAGAGATTCAAAGGGTTCCCCAATTCCCTCTTCATGAATCCAGGCAGGGCAGCCTTTTGATTCCTGCACACTTCACTTCCAATGTATCAGTCTCTCACTTGAAAGTAGAAGGGAAATCAAGAAGGCTCCCCAAACTTTCTACAACTTCACACCTCTCACTGACAAGTATGTCTTTAAGGGGGAGATGCACTAAACGTTTTTCATCGTTAAATGAGCCCTTAAGGAAGAATTTCCTATCCTTTCCATGCACTAAAGCCTATTTTTCGACGGTAGTAGCAGCTAACGAAACTGGAATGCAAATGAGAAATTACCATTGAAATGTAGACAATTCGGAATGCACTAACCATACCGACGATAGGAACGATTCACTTACCACCAGAAATTTAACGTCAGCTCAGACCTGTCGTTAAAGCCTGAGCTGTCATCTCCCCACTGCCCCCTGCACGATGAAAAACCAAATTGCTGGCATGTTTTAAAAGAAAAGTGGCTCCCTGCTTCCTGTGCCTAAAATAAAAAAGGAAACTAAATTAAAAAAGGATCGGGAGGGGGCAAAGGCGCTCATCAGCAGCGTCCTGTATGGACGGCTTGGCCTTGCCTTGCCCCCCCCCCCCCCCCCCGAAGTCCCCGCTGCTCCGTTTGAGAAATAAATGCTTTTAAAAATAAACCTTTGCAGTTGCTGGGCTCCCCCTCCCTTCCTGTGTCTCTCTTCTTTAGTCGGCAATGCTCCGCCTCCTGCCCTCCTCCACCTCCGTGCCCCGCCCCCCCGATTTCGTCCCCGTTGCTCCCCCCCCCCACCGGACCCCCCCTCCACCACAATGGCCGGTGCAGCGCCTCTCACCTAAGTTTGAAGGTGCTGCACAGGATGGATCAGCTATTCTTTAGCTCTTCTGTCTCCTCCGATGTCTCCTTTGTCTTCCTGTGTACGCCCTCCTCTGACGTCAGTTATCTACGTAGATAACTGACGTCAGAGGAGGGCGTACACAGGAAGACAAAGGAGACATCGGAGGAGACAGAAGAGCTAAAGAATAGCTGATCCATCCTGTGCAGCACCTTCAAACTTAGGTGAGAGGCGCTGCACCGGCCATTGTGGTGGAGGGGGGGTCCGGTGGGGGGGGGGGGGGAGCAACGGGGACGAAATCGGGGGGGGCGGGGCACGGAGGTGGAGGAGGGCAGGAGGCGGAGCATTGCCGACTAAAGAAGAGAGACACAGGAAGGGAGGGGGAGCCCAGCAACTGCAAAGGTTTATTTTTAAAAGCTTTTATTTCTCAAACGGAGCAGCGGGGAGCAGCGGGGACTTCGGGGGGGGGGGGGGGGCAAGGCAAGGCCATCCATACAGGACGCTGCTGATGAGCGCCTTTGCCCCCTCCCGATCCTTTAATGTTTGTGGAGACATGCAGGGGAAAGTGGGGAGCCACGTGTTTGTGTTTTCTTTTTTTTTCTTATGTTTCTGGCATGCGCAGAGCAGCCAGCATAACGCTTGGCTGCTTTGCGCATGCTTTACGAGCCGATTACCGACGGGGATTAGTGCATCGTTCTTTCCAATACCGCACCAAACTTTTTGGGGCTGTGTTTTTGGAGCATGCTTCGTTATTTGAGATTCGGTAAAGGTTTTTACGTTTCTGATTTTTTTACGTTTGCTTGATGCATCTACCCCTGAGTACTGATCCAAGTACTGATCCTGGGTGGCTCAGCAAGGATGGAAGGTATCTCACTAGACGTCACGGGTCAGAGGGGCACTCAGGGAGGACAAGGCCATAGTGGAGAGACTGAATGAATTCTATGCTTTGGTCTTCTTTAAAACAACTGCAAACTTTTCACTGCTGTCAGAATGCTGTGTCACACCCATCGTTCAGATCACATCACTCCTCTATTAAAGCAACACCACTGGTTACTTGTTGATCAGTGTATAATCTTTAAAATAGCAACCTTAACCTTAAAACTGCTTCGCTTTGGCTTTCCGGATTATGTAGCATGCCTCACCATCCCTTACTCGCCTCCTCACTCTCTCAATGGCCATTGCCTTGTCTTTCCCAGCCCCAAGACTGCCCACTATGAATCTACTAGGCACAGTGCTTTCTTCTTTCTATCACCACATATATGGAACAATCTCCCACTTCCCCTTCATAGTGAATCTTCCTTTAAAACCTTCAAGGCCAAACTGAAGGCCTGGCTTTTTAGGCAGGCTTTCAGAGGGTCAGACTGATTAGATGGCATGAGTTTCACCAGCTAGAAATCTTCCTTTACTGTTCTTCTCGCTTGTCTGTCTAAATTGTATTGTGTGAATGTTGACCTTTACTATTTTTAATTGGAGTTCCTTTCCTGTTTTAATATTTTGTAGCCTGTTCACCGCTCTGTACTGCTTTAGGAGCTAGAGCAGTCTAGCAAATCAAAATAAACTATAAATGTAAACTATAAGACATAAGAGATCTATCTGTACTAGAAATGGTTTTCAAGGGTGATGACGCGAAGGAACTAAAAGAAATCATGGTGAACCTAGAAGACATACTGAGCCAAATAGAGAAATTAAAGAGTAATAAATCACCTGGACTGGATGGCATACACCCTAGGGCATTGAAATAATTCAACATGAAAATGCTGATATACTATTAGTGATCTGTAACCTGTTGTTAAAATTGTCTGTAGTAGCTGGAGGGTGGCCAATGTAACGCTGATTTTTTAAAAGGGTTCCATGGGTGACCTGGGAAATTACAGACCGGTTAGCCTGGCAAAATAGTGGAAACTATTATAAAGAATAAAATGATGGAACACATAGATAAACTTGGTTTAATGGGGCAGAATTAGCATGGATTCAGCCAAGGGAAATCTTGCCTCACCAATTTGCTTCATTTCTGTGAAGGCGTAAATGAGCATGTGGATAAAGATGAGCCAGTTGATCTAGTGTATCTAGATTTTCAGAAAGATATTGACAAAATTCCTTATGAGATATTGGCATTGAAGGAAGTGAAACTAGGAAATCAAGTACGCTAGCGTTTAACTATAGAAAAGGTGATTACGACAAAATGAGAAAAATGGTGAAAAAAAGACTGAAAGGAGCAGCTCGCAGAGTAAAAAACTTGCATCAGGCGTGGATGCTGTTTAAAAACACCATCCTGGAGGTTCAGGACAAATATATTCCACGTATTAGAAAAAAGGGAAAAAAGACTAAACGTCAGCCGGCGTGGCTAAACAGTAAGATAAAGGAAATCATTAGAGCCAAAAAACAATCCTTCAGAAAGTGGAGAAGAGAACCAACTGAAAGTAACAGGATAGATCATAAGGAATGCCAAGCCAAATGCAAAGCGGAGATAAGGAGGGCAAAAAAGGACTTTGAGAAGAAATTAGCTTTGGAAGCAAAAATACATAGTAAAAACTTTTTTAGATACATTAAAAGCAGGAAACCGGCCAAAGAGTCGGTTGGGCCGCTGGACGAAAATGGTGTTAAAGGGGCGATCAAGGAGGACAAAGCCGTAGCGGAGAAATTAAATGAATTCTTTGCTTCGGTCTTCACCGAGGAGGATTTGGGGGGGACACCGGTGCCGGAAAGAATATTTGAAGCGGGGGAGTCGGAGAAACTAAACAAATTCTCTGTAACCTTGGAGGATGTAATGGGTCAGTTCAGCAAGCTGAAGAGTAGTAAATCACCGGGACCTGATGGTATTCATCCCAGAGTATTAATAGAACTAAAAAATGAACTTGCGGAGCTACTGTTAGAAATATGCAATCTGTCCCTAAAATCGAGTGTAATACCGGAAGACTGGAGGGTAGCCAATGTTACTCCGATTTTTAAGAAAGGTTCCAGAGGAGATCCGGGAAATTATAGACCGGTGAGTCTGACGTCGGTGCCGGGCAAGATGGTGGAGGCTATTATTAAGAATAAAATTGCAGAGCATATACAAAAACATGGACTGATGAGACAAAGTCAGCACGGATTTAGTGAAGGGAAGTCTTGCCTCACCAATCTAATGCATTTTTTTGAGGGGGTAAGCAAACATGTGGACAATGGGGAGCCGGTTGATATTGTATATCTGGATTTTCAGAAGGCGTTTGACAAAGTGCCGCACGAAAGACTCCTGAAGAAATTGCAGAGTCATGGAATCGGAGGTAGGGTATTATTATGGATTAAGAACTGGTTGAAAGATAGGAAGCAGAGAGTAGGATTGCGTGGCCAGTATTCTCAGTGGAGGAGGGTAGTTAGTGGGGTCCCGCAGGGGTCTGTGCTGGGTCCGTTGCTTTTTAATGTATTTATAAATGACCTAGAGATGGGAATAACTAGTGAGGTAATTAAATTCGCCGATGACACAAAATTATTCAGGGTCGTCAAGTCGCAGGAGGAATGTGAACGATTACAGGAGGACCTTGCGAGACTGGGAGAATGGGCGTGCAAGTGGCAGATGAAGTTCAATGTTGACAAGTGCAAAGTGATGCATGTGGGTAAGAGGAACCCGAATTATAGCTACGTCTTGCAAGGTTCCGCGTTAGGAGTTACGGATCAAGAAAGGGATCTGGGTGTCGTCGTCGATGATACGCTGAAACCTTCTGCTCAAACCTTCTGCTCAGTGTGCTGCTGCGGCTAGGAAAGCAAATAGAATGTTGGGTGTTATTAGGAAGGGTATGGAGTCCAGGTGTGCGGATGTTATAATGCCGTTGTATCGCTCCATGGTGCGACCGCACCTGGAGTATTGTGTTCAGTACTGGTCTCCGTATCTCAAAAAAGATATAGTAGAATTGGAAAAGGTACAGCGAAGGGCGACGAAAATGATAATGGGGATGGGACGACTTTCCTATGAAGAGAGGCTGAGAAGGCTAGGGCTTTTCAGCTTGGAGAAGAGACGGCTGAGGGGAGATATGATAGAAGTGTATAAAATAATGAGTGGAATGGATCGGGTGGATGTGAAGCGACTGTTCACGCTATCCAAAAATAATAGGACTAGAGGGCATGAGTTGAAGCTACAGTGTGGTAAATTTAAAACGAATCGGAGAAAATTTTTCTTCACCCAACGTGTAATTAGACTCTGGAATTCGTTGCCGGAGAACGTGGTACGGGCGGTTAGCTTGACGGAGTTTAAAAAGGGGTTAGATAGATTCCTAAAGGACAAGTCCATAGACCGCTATTAAATGGACTTGGAAAAATTCCGCATTTTTAGGTATAACTTGTCTGGAATGTTTTTACGTTTGGGGAGCGTGCCAGGTGCCCTTGACCTGGATTGGCCACTGTCGGTGACAGGATGCTGGGCTAGATGGACCTTTGGTCTTTCCCAGTATGGCACTACTTATGTACTTATGTACTAGATACTCCAGAAAAAATTAAAGAGTCATGGGATAGGAAGCAATGTTCTGTTATGGATTAGGAATTGGTTATTGGACAGAAAACAGAGGGCATTTTTCTCAGTGGAGGAGGGTGAATAGTGGAGTGCCACAGGGAACTGTACTGGGACCCATGCTATTTAGTATTTATAAACGGTCTGGAAATTGGGACAACAAGTGAGGTGATAAGTTTGGAGTTGTCATAAACTATTCAAAGTTGTTAAAACACATATGGATTGTGAAAAATTGCAGGGAGACTATAGGGCATCCAAATGGCAGATGAAATTTAATATGGACAAATGCACATTGGGAAGAATAATCCAAATCATAGCTACCTGATGCTGGGGGGGGGGGGGGGGGGGGGGTCCTCTTTGGGAGTCAGCACTCAAGAAAGAGATCTAGGTGTATATGCTGAAATCTTCTGCCTAGTGTGCGGCAGCAACCAAAAAAGCAAACAGGATGCTAGGAATAGGAAAGGGATGATAAATAAGACCAAGAATGTTACAATGCCTCTGTCGTTCCATGGTGTGACCTCACCTTGAGTACTGAGTTCAATTCTGGTATCTCAAAAAAGATGTAGCGGAATTAGAAAAGTTTCATATGAGAAAGGCTAAAAGAAGTTTAGGGCTCTTCAGCTTGGAAAAGAGATGGCTGAGGGGAGATAAGATTGAAGTCTATAACATCCTGAGTGGGTGTAGAACAAGTAGAAGTGAATTGATTTTTTCACTCTTTCAAAAAGTGCATGAACTAGGGGACACGCAATGAAATTACATGAAAATACATTTAAAACAAATAGGAGGAAATATTTTTTCACTCAAAAAATAATTAAGCTCTTGAACTCGTTGCCGGAGGATATGGTAATATCGGTTAACATATCTGGGTTTAAAAAAGTTTTGGATAAGTTCCTGGAGATAAAGTCCATAGTCTGCAATTGAGATAGACATTGGGAAAACACTGCTTGTCCTGGGATTGATAGTGTTATGATTCTGTTAGAATTCTGCTAATCAAACAGGGGAATGTTTGGGACTGCTCCTGATTGGCCCGTCAGGGGCTGAGCTGATGTCAGTCTGATCTACTTAAGCTTATCTTTCCCTATAACCCCTGCTTTGGTGTTATTCCTATTCTGCTGAAGCCTTCCCTTCTCTCTGTCTGAGCTATTAGCTCTGTGTTTTTGTGGAGTTTGGTTACTCCTTACCTCGCTTGCAGTTTTCTGTTGCTTTGTCTCTGTCTGCTGGCTGCTTCCAGTGTGTGCCTAATTACCTCTTTATTCTGCACCTGGGATTCTCTCTGTTTGGCTGTGGTGCTGTGTGGTGAGTTCCTACCTCGCCCCGTTCCAGTTTGTTTGTTTTAGTTCCCCTTCCTTTGGAGTTACCCTCGTGTGCTATGCTTGTATTCTGTTGGTAAGTCCTGCCCTTGTAGCAGACTCTGGCTCCTCTGTTTCTCTCCGTGGGGGGCGGGGGGTTGTTTGTTTGCTCTTTCCCTGTACTTCTGATTAATCCTTTATCTGCAGTGTTCTCTGCCTCTGGCAGCTGTGTGTTTCAGAGTTTGGGTTTAACCCTTTATCTGCAGTGTTCCCTGCCTCTGGCAGCTGTGTGTTTTAGACTTTGGTTTAACTCTTTATCTGCAGTGCTCCCTGCCTCTGGCAGCTGTGTGTTTTAGACTTTGGTTTAACTCTTTATCTGCAGTGTTCCCTGCCTTGGGCAGCTGTGCATTCAGAGCTTGGTTTAACCCTTTGTCTGCAGAGTTTCCCCTGCTTCTGGCAGTTGTCTGCTTAGTGCAGTCTTCCCTTGTGACCATTCTAGTTCTTCCTTTGCTGTATTGCTGAGCACTATTCGCTTTCTGTGCTGGGTGTGTGTGTTAGGCACTGCACTCCATTTTTGCTGACTTTTTCTTTCCCTGTCTGCTGAGGGTCTCCGCCTACAGTATCTTTATTTCATAGTCCCTCATTTCCTGTATGTGCCGTGGGGTTCTGCTTGACGTGTTTCTGTGTGTGCTTCCCTTTCTCCCCTCCTTACGTATGAGTCGGTTTCGGTTTGGCCGTGAAGCCCGCCTGCTTGAATTCTGAGTAAATGGGTTTACGATAGGCTGGGAGGCCCGCCTGTATGCCCTATCTTCCCTTTTCTGGAGGTGCAAATTGGTTGCTGTGTATGTGTGTGCAGGGCTTGGTAGCTGGGGTAGTGTGTAGTGCCTGTTCGGCCCAACCTCAGCCTTGGCTTACCTATACTAGGCCTCAGTCTGGGCTCAAGGGCTCACAACCTGAGCAACAGGTAGCATGGAATGTTGCTACTATTTGGGTTTCAGATCTCCAAAATAAATGTAGAGCTTCTAAAATAATGACTGAATTGGGTTTCTACTATTCCTAAACAAGAAGGAAGTGGATTTCAAAATATACTAAACTGAATCTGAAGAAATCCTCACACTTATAACATGAAGAACATTATAATCTCTTAAACATTAGAAGGAAAATGCCTCAGTAGACCCAGAGCTTCAAGCGCTACAGTCTATATAGGTATTGCATCTCGATCATCAGCATAAAAAACCTCCTATGTTTTTATTTCAAGAACTTACATATAGAGTTAAGAAGAGCTCCTTAATAATCTCCATTATGGGAGTACTTAGCTTTAAACTTTATTGCCACCACAACTTGTCCGACATTGGCCAGCATTTCAAAATCTGCTTCATAGACTAGCGGTGTTCAATACAGGAGCCATAAATTTGTAGAACAAATGAAAACATTAATGTATCAAAAAACAAATCTTAATCCTAAGTTTTAATAACAAACCTTCTTACTCCAAAACCTAAAAGAACTCAGTCACACTGCTGCTCTCACAATCAGATTATAATGCATTCGCTCTTAAATAACCAACATAACAGATTTAGGAGCCAATCATGGAAAAGGAAGCACAGTGGCTACAATGGTTTTTGACCAATCACTGATGAGAGTCTGCTTATTCAAACAAAGAAAAAAAAGAAGAAAAATCTTGTAACAACATATAAAAACCTTTCTTCAAGAAATTAGTTTGTCAGAAAAAATGATCCATTAGGAAAAATTATGCCATTCAAGTTTAGGGACTACAGCCTAAAGATCCACTGATGCTCTGCTTGCAGCAGGTGACGCCTTCTATTGCCACCTCATGGGTTTGGCGAAATCCATTCTAACACTACACAGTGTAACAATGAAAACTGATGGCCTATAGTTTTGTAATGTACAGCAAGTGGGGAGGCTATTTTCTGTGTTTGAATCGTGCTCTTATATTCTAATAGTCTTTGCTTTATAGGTCTAGTAGTTTGCCCCACATAGAGTTTCTTACAAGGACATTGGCTACAATAGACCGCATGTGATGTCAGGCAGGTGGTATTTGTATGTAATTCTTATGACCTGGTAAATATGAGCCCTTGTGCCCTGACTGAGCACGGCGAGGATGGAGTGGCACCGCACTCAGTCAGGCAGCCAGACAACCCCTAGCTTCACCTGGGAAGCGACCGCCATTCCTCGAGAGTTGAGCCCCAAGGTGCAGGCGGCCACCAGGACTTCTGGAACCGGCGGGGTTGCACGACCACTGACCAGACAGGCAGGCAACAGACACAGTCCAAGAGCCAGGTAAATGGTATAGCTGAGAGTAGTCAAAACACAGTCCAAGGTCAAAGGCAGGCAGCAACACAACACGTGGTCAAGAAATAAGCCAAGGTCTGGAACACAGGAAACTGGGATCAAGATAGCCGACAATGGAACACAGATGTGGACCATGACCTCTACACAGCAGAAGCCGAAGCACCGAAGGACTGGAGGCAGGGCTTTAAATAGTGTAGGAATCAGGCTCAAACATGTGCAGCTGATCCAAGATGGCTGCCCCCATCAGCAGAGAACACCCAAATATGCGCTTCCTTCCTGCAGCTGCCCACTCCAAGATGGCTGCCACAACCTGAGATGCCCATTCCAAGATGGCCGACCTATCCTGGAGATACCACATCCAAGATGGCTGACTATCTCCACGGGACCGCGATTCGTCGATGAATCGGCCGCTCAGGCCTGGATCCAGGTGAGGAACGTAACAGTAATTTAAACACTTGTCCATTTAAAGGATTACAAAAAAGAAGATTGACTTAACATCACCGCACAAATCAAACATTTTATGCATGCCGTATGTTCATGAATGACTTCTGATTTCACAACTTTTGAAACATCTGTTGAACAGAACAATTCTTTTAAATTCCTCCCCCTGCTAAGTACCACTCTCAACCACGTGTCTCTCAGACAAGGCAGAGTGGTTACTACACTCCAATGGCATTTCAAAGTCTGTACTATAGCATTAGCCTTAGTGGTGTAGCACAACACACAAGTCAAAGTGGAGTGGAGGAGTGGCCTAATGGTTAGTGCAGCAGGTACTTGGGAAACTGGGTTCAATTTCCGCTGCTGCTTGATGGTTGGCAGTGGGTTGAGATCCTGGGGAACCAGATTCACTTCCCTCTGCAGCTCCATGTGACCCTGGGGAAGTCACTTAACCCTCGATTGCCCCAGGTACAACAGTAGTACAATGTACTACTTAGATTGTGAGTCCAGTATGGACAGACCCAGTACCTGTGAAATGAAACTGTAAACTGCTTAGGTTTAAGTGATATATAAATACTGAAATGAATGAATATCTTTAGCTGCTTCCACTTGGCTCTCAAAATGCAATAGTAGATCACAATCGTGTGTATCTTGCTCTTCTATATGTTTTTAAACCACAAATTGAGGATATCCTCTATCAGTATGTTCTTCAGTACTGTACTTTGTCTCTTAAATTCTTCATCTATTGAGCAGATACGCCTGTATCTTAGAAACTGGGATCCAGGCAGACTCTTAAAGATTGTGGATGATAACTTTGATATGATAATAAAATATTTCAATCTGTTTCTTTCCAAAATAAAGTGATTAAAAACCCTCTATACCCTTTAATGATTTTTACATCTAAAAATGAAATCTCATTTAGATGTGACTGTACCATAAACTTCAAAGCAGAACGACAACCACTATTCCAAGTAACAAATTCTTGTAAGTCACCAGTAGAACCTTCCAGTAAAAAAAAATATTATCTATAAAATGGGTCCAATATTTAGTAGAAGAAAAATAAGAAGAGCAATACACAAACGTTTCTTAAAAAACGCAACAAACAAATTAGCAATGGAAGGAGCCTTCGTCACGCCCATGGCTACTCTTGAAAGTTGTTGAAAAATTTTATCATTATATTGAAAAAGTTTTTGGTCATTGCTATCTCTATCAAAGTTATCAGAAACTTTGTAGGTACCCTCTGGCAGGCTCTCTTCTCAAGAAAATACTCCAGTATTCTCAATGCCTCTTGAAAGGGTATGACGCTATAAAGTGAAGTAACGTCCATAGTCACTAATAGCAGTTGATGCAAAGTATGTTGTGATTGAGCAAAATGTTCCAAACGCTTTCAAAAGTCAGTCAAATCTTTAATATATGACTTAGCATCCTGTACCAGAGATTGTAAAAAATTATCCAAGTAGGTGGACAATGGTTCTAAAAGGGAACCTTTACTGAATACAATAGGACACCCCGGAGGATCCTGCAAAGTTTTATGAATTTTTGCCAGTGGTACCACAGGATGAGAAGGATTCAGAAAATCAAATTCTTTTTTAATTAATATATCTGTAGTCAAATCTTCTTTGGTAACAGTCAAAATGGAGTACGATCTGCTTGTAATTCTTTATAATCCTATTCATTAAGAAGTTTATGATAGACTTCACGATCGTAAGAAGTCCTGTCCTGAAGCACTATCACTCCCCCTTTATCTGATAGGTACTGAGGGGGAGAGGGATCTTTGGGTGATAGTATCCGAGGATCTGAAGGCGACGAAACAGTGTGACAAGGCGGTGGCCGTAGCGAGAAGGTTGCTAGGCTGTATAGAGAGAGGTGTGATCAACAGAAGAAAGGAAGTGTTGATGGCTCTGTACAAGTCGTTGGTGAGGCCCCACCTGGAGTATTGTGTTCAGTTTTGGAGGCCGTACCTTGCGAAGGATGTTAAAAAAATGGAAGCGGTGCAAAGAAAAGCTACGAGAATGGTATGGGATTTGCGTTCCAAGATGTATGAGCAGAGACTTGCTGACCTGAACATGTATACCCTGGAGGAAAGGAGGAGCAGGGGTGATATGGTACAGACGTTCAAATACTTGAAAGGTATTAATCCGCAAAAAAATCTTTTCCGGAGATGGGAAGGCAGTAGAACGAGAGGACATGAAATGAGATTGAAGGGGGGGCAGACTCAAAAAAGATGTCAGGAAGTATTTTTTCACGGAGAGGGTGGTGGATGCTTGGAATGCCCTCCCGCGGGAGGTGGTGGAGATGAAAACGGTAACGGAATTCAAACATGCGTGGGATATGCATAAAGGAATCCTATGCAATAGGAATGGATCCTCAGAAGCTTAGCCAAAATTGGGTGGCGGAGCAGGTGGGGGAAGAGAGGTTGGTGGTTGGGAGGCGAGGATAGTGGAGGGCAGACTTATACGGTCTGTGCCAGAGCCAGTGATGGGAGGCGGGATTGGTGGTTGGGAGGCAGGAAATACTGCTGGGCAGACTTGTATGGTCTGTGCCCTGAAAAAGGCAGGCACAAATCAAGGTAAGGTATACACATATGAGTTTATCTTGTTGGGCAGACTGGATGGACCATGCAGGTCTTTTTCTGCCGTCATCTACTATGTTACTATGTTATATCTGATCTTGCTTGTAATTTAGAAATAATAGACTATTCTTGTTTAGTACAATTGTAGAAGATACGAGACGGCTGCTGCTCCATATTTTCTAAGTTTCTCATTACTAACTTCTTGAAGACTAACAGGGTTGGGTCTATCGGACCTGGTGGGGTCCAGTTCAACTTCTTTTTAATAATAGATCTAAATAATCTTTATTCTCTTTCTTTCTCAATATCAATCCGGCTCTGAAAAACATAATGTGGCTGAGTTGGCACAAAAAACAAGCCTTTAGACCAGTGGTTCCCAAACCTAGTCCTGGAGGTACCCCAGTCAGTCAGGTTTTTAGGAGCGGAGACAATATGTGCATGTATGAAAAAGTATCGATATTCATTAAAGTTAAATGTTGTGAATAAGTGATGATTCTAATTTGTAACCTGTTTTTCTATTAAGTCAATTTGTAAGCCACATTGAAACTACCACTAGGTTGGAAAATGTGGGATATAAATGCAATAATAAATAAATATCCACAATGAATATTCATGAGAGAGATTTGCATCTCATGATAATTAGTTACAACGCTGAGGATTCAGTAAGATTCCATAGTGCTAAATTTCTCAGTCCGTGGGATGAAAATGATGACTGGGGGAAATTATTCAGTTCACTCTGAACTACAGTACCTATCCCTGTATCATGATGAATCAATGGTATTGATCCCATAATGTTTACTAGGTGGCCATTCTAGAAAACAACAAGATACAATACAGATATTAATGATCCATACAATATTCTTCTTTGCAAAGGCTTTCTCCGAGTCTGAAAAATCAAACATGTATTTAATTAGTTGTGTTCTTTGGGGTGGCAGCTGAATGCTATCCATATCACAGGGTGCTGCAGTCACTTAAGAAAAAACTAGGTTATTATAAAACTTCATGGAACGGCGCACTTAGAGATGTGAACCAGGTGTAAAGGCTTGGTCACACAATAATCTCCCACAGTACTGGAGATATACTTGCCTCTCTGGGGGGGGGGGGGGGGGGGGGGGGGGCGGAATGAGAAAAACAAGGCACTTTCTCTGAAAAATCCTTTTGTAGCCTCGGCTTCCATGTGCTTGTAAGAATGGGCACACAGCTATCCAAAAAAGAAGCAACATCATACCTGTCCAGTTTGATTTAGACTAGTGCACCCTTTTTTCTGTGCAAATAAATTAATATGGGCCTTACCTGTTAGACAGACCCCTTATGAGGGAGTCTATAGAATGCTGCCACATTATCTTAAGGGTACTCCCTCACAGTGTCAGAACCACCTTAAAACTCATAGTCTGGTCCAAAGGGGAAATGACATAGGAGGGGTGGAGCTAGGAGGGCATGGTCCAGGAAGTATAAGAGATCAAGGCACAGCTAGGTTAAGGAGGCCCCGAAGCATAGGAACCAACTTTTCAAAATGATTGGGGTTGCTAGAATTTAACCCAAACTGCCACTCCCTGGACACAGTGAAGGAGCTTGCTTAACATTGGGGGTGCTCAACACCCACTGCACCCACAGAGTTGGCTCCTGTGCCAGAGGGAAACACTAATGCTCAACTGTATATGCCGCGGCCACCACCACATATCTGTGAATTGCAACCATCACAGTGAAGTAGGCCAAGTTCTACTTGAAACCTTGCACGCATCTTTGACCTAGCCGGATGCGGGCCAGCCTATGTGAACTGCTAATGATTGTACTGGTAATGCTGGGAATCCAGACCATAATCCAGCAGTTTATGCAGCTTTGCTGAGAAACAGTAGTGCACACTGTGGCCCGGAAAAAGCAGGCTATGAAAGGGTACACTTATACCTATAGTTTTTGTGTTATTCTTCCCTCCAGCTGTGAATTGGAGTTTTACCTGACACCTTAAAATAAATATTATTCTGTCTATTCCATTTGGAGCTTCTTGGAGTTTGTTTGATGATAATGGAGCACAACAATAATAGCAGCACATATGCATTTAACATAGCTTTTTCCTCTTATGTTTCCTGGTTGGAGATCCTCCCTTCAATGTTCATATTTAATACACATTTGTTTCCAGGTCGGATACCACTTTCACCTGTATCTACTTAACTATATATTTGTCTCCTGGGTGGAGACTTTCCTATCACACAATTACTATATAATTATGTTTGTCTCCTTATTGGGGACACCTTAACTTATAATTATTTTTATATTACTGTTTATTATAACATTAATTACAAGGGGTTGTCTGTTTAACTTAAGAGGCCCCAGTAAAGAACCAGGACATCCATGTATGATATGGCATCCTGACTTTATACAAATAGTAAATTTATCTGACTACATTTCCTATTAATGTGTGTAAGTGAATTTGGTTTATGATTTATCTATGTTCAAGAGAGCCAGATGATGTATTTAGGATATTACATGGTTTAGCTCCCGATTATCTACTTTGCTTGTTTTCTACTTTTATTTCTCTGCAATGTTCCTCAGCAACTAATTCACTTTCCTTCAGCAACTAATATATGATATAAGAGATATTTATCTGCCTCATTTTTATATCAGGCTGCAAAACTTTGGAACTTGTTATTGGCACATGTAAGATTAGAACTGTTTTACCTCAGATTCCGGAAACTATTGAGGAGTTTTCTATGTAGGAAGTTTTGAATATATAATTGTAAATTTGTTTTTAATGTTTTGATTTACAGTATTTGTTGTTAATCAAGGATGATTGTTCCTTTAAATTTGCTTTATTAAAACCATACTAAAGGATCCTTTTACTAAGGCGTGCTAAATGATAAGAAGCCCATTATATTCCTATGAATGTCATATCATTTAGCACATGCTAATTGTTCATGCACACTAAATCCGTTAGCACACCTTAGTAAAAGGATCCCTAAACCTTTTTGGTAAGATGTGGACTATAAGTCTATTGTATTTTATTGTAACATAGTAAATGACGGCAGATAAAAACCCACATGGTCCACCTAGTCTGCCCCAAAAGGTGGCCAGAGCCACGCCTACCACTCTGAGGCCCTCGCCATCCATGCTTAAACACTGGTTGGCAAGTCTCCACCATGCCAACCATATAGGCAGCCAAACATGATGGAGTCTTGGTTATAGTCATATATCATCCCCAAGTATTGCTGACAGTATTCAACTTACTAATCAAGATGTTTTCCCCTCCCCTGAGCTGCACAGCACCCTCACTCACAGCATCCTATATAATAAAACCCACCTCCAACATTCTGAAGCTGACTGCATGGCTGAGGCATTCCTGCTCTCTGTATCCATCTCCTGAATTGACATCACGTACTTCTGGGTTCGTCACAAGCAGAAGTGACCAACCACACAAGGTTTCTCGGCTTCAGAATGTTGGAGGTGCATTCTATTAAATAGGATTGGTCAGTTCCTTGAAGCACAGCCAGAGCTCAGCGTCCTGCACAGTAACGCTCAGACACCAGAGAGAGAGGGGGGGGGCTGACACCAGAGAGAGGGAGGGAGTGGGGGCCTGACACCAGAGAGGGGGGGGGGTATCTCTGTTACACACACACTCTCTCACTCACAGTCAATGTCTTTCTCTCACACACTGTCTCTCACACACTCTATGTCTCACACTGTATCACATTCACTCTCTATGTGTCACATGGAGGGGCATCATTGAACGAAAACGTCTATCTCCATGGGCGTTTATCTCCGAGAACGGGTCCGTAAAGGGGCGGACCGAACCGTAGTTTCGAAAAAAATAGACGTCCATGTTTTATTCGACAATTTGTGAGCTGGGCGTTTTTGTTTTTCAGTGATAATGGAAAATGAAAGCGCCCAGCTCAAAAACGAATAAATCCAAGGCATTTGTTCATGGGAGGGGCCAGGATTCGTAGTGCACTGGTCCCCCTCACATGCCAGGACACCAACCGGGCACCCTAGGGGGCACTTTTACAAAAAAAAAAAAAAAAAGGTAAAAGAGCTCCCAGGTGCATAGCACCCTTCCCTTGTGTGTTGAGCCCCCCAAATCCCCCTCAAAACCCACTGCCCACAAGTCTACACCATTATTATAGCCCTAAGGGGTGAAGGGGGGCACCTACATGTGGGTACAGTGGGTTTGGGGGGTTGGACGACTAATAAGCATTAAGCAGCACAATTGTAACAGGTAGGGGGGGATGGGCCTGGGTCCACCTGCCTGAAGTCCACTGCACCCCCTAACAACTGCTCCAGGGACCTGCATACTGCTGCCAGGGAGGTGGGTATGACATTTGAGGGTGAAAATAAAAAGTTGTGAAACATCATTTTTTGTGGTGGGAGGGGGTTAGTGACCACTGGGGGAGTCAGGGGAGGTCATCCCCGATTCCCTCTGGGGGTAATCTGGTCATTTAGGGCACTTTTTGGGGCCTTATTCGTGAAAAAACAGGGTCCAGGAAAAGTGCCCTAAATTCTAGCTACAAACACATACTTTTTTTCCATTATCGGCGAAAGGCGCCCATCTCTGTTCGGGTGATAACCACGCCCCAGTCCCGCCTTCACCACACCTCTGACACGCCCCCATCAACTTTGTACGCTTCCGCGATGGAGTGCAGTTGAA
Source organism: Microcaecilia unicolor (assembly GCF_901765095.1). NCBI lineage: Eukaryota > Metazoa > Chordata > Amphibia > Gymnophiona > Siphonopidae > Microcaecilia > Microcaecilia unicolor. Next base: position 187,137,918 of record NC_044037.1, read on the forward strand.
AAATCGCCTTTCCATTATACCGATTTATTCGGTTTTGTGAGATAAACGTCTATCTCCCGATTTGGGTCGAAATCTAGGTGTTTTTCTCTTTCAATTATAAGGTGGACAGTCACTCACACACATAGGCGGTCGGTGGCCCAACTGTTTGGGGAGGCTAAAGGGGGCGGGGTTATGGGTGGTGGCGGGGGCGGGGCTTACATCCATAATTGTCTGACAACACACAGGAAAAATAAATAAATAAAAGTAAAATAGTCACAATTAATACCTTTAACAATTCAACATCAGATCCTCCAAAATATTATAAAACCATGTCTGATGTTATGACAAACTAAAATTAATTTAAAGTGTTGATGTCACCTTAGTATGGCCAACACACAATCTCTCCACTGCAAAACACTATACACAAACTTGTGCAAAAACACACTCAGAAACTTACCAAACCATAACAGCACTAATTCCAAGGACAGGACGAGCTACAACCTTATGCTTGGAAAGGCAGCACTGTAATTACACCAGGCTCTAAAACACCAATACACTACCTAGTGAAAAAAACAAAACCAAAAGGGCTGCAAATAGTACACGCTAGCAGAATACTGCACCTTGATCACACATGAAAAACACATGACAACAGATATGACAAAAGGAACTAGAAATCAAAAGATATGAAGGCAAAATATTGAACTGGAAAACTACCTCAAGAAGTCAGACTCGGCATGCAGCAATACTAGAGAAATTGAAACTTACATGCAAAATATCACAGATGCACATTTCCAAAAGCTGACATATTTCAATTAATACATTCTGAATAAAATACTTTTTTCTACCTTTGTTTTCTGAGCATTTAGTTCTTCGTGTCTTCTGTTTTATGGTGTCTTCTTTCCATTTGATATTCTTTCACTCACCATGTCCACCATCCTCCTGTGTCCTTATGCGTTCTGTCTAGCATCTGTGACACCCTGTCCCTATCCTTCCTCCAGTTGCAGCATCTTCCCTCAAAGCGTTCCGATCCAGTCCTTAAATTCAGCAGTTTCCCTTCCATCCATATTCAGCATTTCTCCTCACTCCCCTCCCCTCCATTCATCCATCCATGTCCAGCAACTCTTCTCTCTCCCCTGCCCTCCCCTCCATTCATCCATCCATCCATGTCCAGCATCTCTCCTCCCTCCCCTGCCCTCCATCCATATCTAGCAAATCTCCTCTCTCCCCTGGTCCTTCCATCCGTCCATCTAGCAATTCTCCTCTCTCCCCTGCCCTCCCCTACATGTCCAGTGATTTCTCTTGTCTTCTCTCCCCTGTCCCGTCTACCCCCTCTCTCCTCATCCTTCCATCCGTTTCCCTCTTTATCTCCCCATCCTTCTGTCTTCCTCTTCCCTCTTTCTCTCTATATCCTTCCATTCGTCTATCCCCTCTTCCGATCCTGCCATCCAATGTCTACCCCCTCTCTCCCGATCCTTCCATCCGTTTTCCCTCTTTATCTCCCCTCCCTTCTGTCTTCCTCTTCCCTCTTTCTCTCCATATCCTTCCATTCGTCTACCCCCTCTCCCGATCCTGCCATCCAACGTCTACCCCCTCTCTCCCGATCCTTCCATCCAGTGTCTCTCTCTATCCCCTTCCTTCCATCCAGTGTCTCTCTCTCTACCCTTTTCCATTCATCATGCCCCCCCTCTCTCCCCATCCTTCAATGTTTCTCCTGCTGTTAGTTTCTCTCCCTACCCTTCCTTCCAGCGTCTTCCCTCTTTTACCCCCCCACTTTCTCCTCATTTTCAGCAGCTTTTTCCTTTCTCCAGGACTCCAGTCCTTCTCCATGTCCCCTCCTTCTCTCCCCATCATACCTGCCTAGTGCCTCCCGCTCCCCCTTCCACCAGGTATTAATTTGTTGGCCACTGCTGCTTCTCCTCTTCGGGACGGTGTAAAAGCCAGATCTGCGGGATCGACGGTGTAAAAGCCAGATCTGCGGGATCCTCGGGATCCTCCGGATCTAAGTACTACCTTAAGCGGTTGTTTGTTTTGACGGGCGCTCCTTTGTTTTGACGGCCGCAGTGACGGCCGCAGCGATCACCGATCACCGGAAATACGAGGATCCCGCTGTATCCGGTGTTTACACCGTCCCCCTTTCCAAAACAGCAACTCAAAGCAGTACCATCTGGGACTGCAAGAGCACAGTCTTCCTTGGACTTAGGTTGTGCTAATTTTTATTCATTGTTCTATATCATACAGATGGCAGATTTCAGTGAGAATATTCTTTTTCCTGATCGGTTCATAACTGCCTGTAATCTGCCTTGTAAAGCCTGGTGTTTATAAAGACGATGGAATATATAGACATTAAATTGAAGTAGAATTTAACTCTCCTTTTAATGAGTTTCATCTGTTTTGTAGAAGTTTTTCTTTTACATACACAAATGGATTATTATGTTTTGGAACATGTTTCAGGAGCAAGTAGTTTTATAACTCCAAATAAAAATAATTTTTTTCTTTCATGCAGATCTCTTTCATTTAAACATAACTAAATGGGCAAATAGCCCTAAATGCAGTCCAGTGCTTTCCTTATATTTTCTTCTTGTGATGTCTTATACTGTACAAAAATTAAAAACTGTTATCTCCTTGAGGTTACATGAGGGGACATGAGATAAGTATATCTGGTCCACAGGAGACAGTATGACTATAAAATTGAAGCCAGTCCCCCAACAGCAGCCATCTCCGTTTGTCAAAAACTATAGCAAATTAGATTTGCAGGTATTTGTGCCTTCCTATCCAAGATGACCAGGATCCGGGCTTGCCAATCAAAAATACACCAAGATCTTGATGCATGCCGGCCCTCTGAACCCAAGTAAACCAAGATCATGGTGTCAGGATCTGGCAGTATGCGGGCTTGCCAATCAAAAATACACCAAAATCTTGATGCATGCCGGCCCTCTGAACACAAGTACACCAAGATCATGGTGTATTTCGCCCTCCTGTGCGAAATGAACAAGGATCCTGGTACTTGTGGCCCCTGACATTGCAACATACACCAGGATCTGGCCGTGTGCGGCCCTGCAGATTAAAAATACACCAGGATCTAGAGGTATGCTGTCCATCTGAACCCAAATACACCCAGATCCTGGTCTTTTTCGCCCTCCTGTGCGAAATAAACAAGGATCCTGGTACTTGTGGCCCCTGACATTGCAACATACACCAAGATCTGGCCGTGTGCGGCCCTGCAGATTAAAAATACACCAGGATCTAGAGGTATGCTGTCCATCTGAACCCAAATACACCCAGATCCTGGTCTTTTTCGCCCTCCTGTGCGAAATAAACAAGGATCCTGGTGCTTGTGGCCCCTGACATTGCAAACAGACCAGGATCCTGCAGTATGCGGCCCTGCAGATCAAAAATACACCAGGATCTAGAGGTATGCTGTCCATCTGAACCCAAATACACCCAGATCCTGGTCTTTTTCGCCCTCCTGTGCGAAATAAACAAGGATCCTGGTGCTTGTGGCCCCTGACATTGCAAACAGACCAGGATCCTGCAGTATGCGGCCCTGCAGATCAAAAATAGGGACGGTGTAAAAGCCAGATCTGAACCCAAATACACCCAGATCCTGGTCTTTTTCGCCCTCCTGTGCGAAATAAACAAGGATCCTGGTGCTTGTGGCCCCTGACATTGCAAACAGACCAGGATCCTGCAGTATGCGGCCCTGCAGATCAAAAATACACCAGGATCTAGAGGTATGCTGTCCATCTGAACCCAAATACACCCAGATCCTGGTCTTTTTCGCCCTCCTGTGCGAAATAAACAAGGATCCTGGTACTTGTGGCCCCTGACATTGCAACATACACCAGGATCTGGCCGTGTGCGGCCCTGCAGATTAAAAATACACCAGGATCTAGAGGTATGCTGTCCATCTGAACCCAAATACACCCAGATCCTGGTCTTTTTCGCCCTCCTGTGCGAAATAAACAAGGATCCTGGTGCTTGTGGCCCCTGACATTGCAAACAGACCAGGATCCTGCAGTATGCGGCCCTGCAGATCAAAAATACACCAGGATCTAGAGGTATGCTGTCCATCTGAACCCAAATACACCCAGATCCTGGTCTTTTTCGCCCTCCTGTGCGAAATAAACAAGGATCCTGGTACTTGTGGCCCCTGACATTGCAACATACACCAGGATCTGGCCGTGTGCGGCCCTGCAGATTAAAAATACACCAGGATCTAGAGGTATGCTGTCCATCTGAACCCAAATACACCCAGATCCTGGTCTTTTTCGCCCTCCTGTGCGAAATAAACAAGGATCCTGGTGCTTGTGGCCCCTGACATTGCAAACAGACCAGGATCCTGCAGTATGCGGCCCTGCAGATCAAAAATACACCAGGATCTAGAGGTATGCTGTCCATCTGAACCCAAATACACCCAGATCCTGGTCTTTTTCGCCCTCCTGTGCGAAATAAACAAGGATCCTGGTGCTTGTGGCCCCTGACATTGCAAACAGACCAGGATCCTGCAGTATGCGGCCCTGCAGATCAAAAATACACCAGGATCTAGAGGTATGCTGTCCATCTGAACCCAAATACACCCAGATCCTGGTCTTTTTCGCCCTCCTGTGCGAAATAAACAAGGATCCTGGTACTTGTGGCCCCTGACATTGCAAACAGACCAGGATCCTGCAGTATGCGGGCTTTCCAATCAAAAATACACCAGGATCTAGAGGTATGCTGTCCATCTGAACCCAAATACACCCAGATCCTGGTCTTTTTCGCCCTCCTGTGCGAAATAAACAAGGATCCTGGTACTTGTGGCCCCTGACATTGCAACATACACCAGGATCTGGCCGTGTGCGGCCCTGCAGATTAAAAATACACCAGGATCTAGAGGTATGCTGTCCATATGAACCCAAATACACCCAGATCCTGGTCTTTTTCGCCCTCCTGTGCGAAGTAAACAAGGATCCTGGTACTTGTGGCCCCTGACATTGCAACATACACCAGGATCTGGCCGTGTGCGGCCCTGCAGATTAAAATACACCAGGATCTAGAGGTATGCTGTCCATCTGAACCCAAATACACCCAGATCCTGGTCTTTTTCGCCCTCCTGTGCGAAATAAACAAGGATCCTGGTACTTGTGGCCCCTGACATTGCAACATACACCAGGATCTGGCCGTGTGCGGCCCTGCAGATTAAAAATACACCAGGATCTAGAGGTATGCTGTCCATCTGAACCCAAATACACCCAGATCCTGGTCTTTTTCGCCCTCCTGTGCGAAATAAACAAGGATCCTGGTGCTTGTGGCCCCTGACATTGCAAACAGACCAGGATCCTGCAGTATGCGGCCCTGCAGATCAAAAATACACCAGGATCTAGAGGTATGCTGTCCATCTGAACCCAAATACACCCAGATCCTGGTCTTTTTCGCCCTCCTGTGCGAAATAAACAAGGATCCTGGTACTTGTGGCCCCTGACATTGCAACATACACCAGGATCTGGCCGTGTGCGGCCCTGCAGATTAAAAATACACCAGGATCTAGAGGTATGCTGTCCATCTGAACCCAAATACACCCAGATCCTGGTCTTTTTCGCCCTCCTGTGCGAAATAAACAAGGATCCTGGTGCTTGTGGCCCCTGACATTGCAAACAGACCAGGATCCTGCAGTATGCGGCCCTGCAGATCAAAAATACACCAGGATCTAGAGGTATGCTGTCCATCTGAACCCAAATACACCCAGATCCTGGTCTTTTTCGCCCTCCTGTGCGAAATAAACAAGGATCCTGGTGCTTGTGGCCCCTGACATTGCAAACAGACCAGGATCCTGCAGTATGCGGCCCTGCAGATCAAAAATACACCAGGATCTAGAGGTATGCTGTCCATCTGAACCCAAATACACCCAGATCCTGGTCTTTTTCGCCCTCCTGTGCGAAATAAACAAGGATCCTGGTGCTTGTGGCCCCTGACATTGCAAACAGACCAGGATCCTGCAGTATGCGGCCCTGCAGATCAAAATACACCAGGATCTAGAGGTATGCTGTCCATCTGAACCCAAATACACCCAGATCCTGGTCTTTTTCGCCCTCCTGTGCGAAATAAACAAGGATCCTGGTACTTGTGGCCCCTGACATTGCAACATACACCAGGATCTGGCCGTGTGCGGCCCTGCAGATTAAAAATACACCAGGATCTAGAGGTATGCTGTCCATCTGAACCCAAATACACCCAGATCCTGGTCTTTTTCGCCCTCCTGTGCGAAATAAACAAGGATCCTGGTGCTTGTGGCCCCTGACATTGCAAACAGACCAGGATCCTGCAGTATGCGGCCCTGCAGATCAAAAATACACCAGGATCTAGAGGTATGCTGTCCATCTGAACCCAAATACACCCAGATCCTGGTCTTTTTCGCCCTCCTGTGCGAAATAAACAAGGATCCTGGTACTTGTGGCCCCTGACATTGCAAACAGACCAGGATCCTGCAGTATGCGGGCTTTCCAATCAAAAATACACCAGGATCTAGAGGTATGCTGTCCATCTGAACCCAAATACACCCAGATCCTGGTCTTTTTCGCCCTCCTGTGCGAAATAAACAAGGATCCTGGTACTTGTGGCCCCTGACATTGCAACATACACCAGGATCTGGCCGTGTGCGGCCCTGCAGATCAAAAATACACCAGGATCTAGAGGTATGCTGTCCATCTGAACCCAAATACACCCAGATCCTGGTCTTTTTCGCCCTCCTGTGCGAAATAAACAAGGATCCTGGTACTTGTGGCCCCTGACATTGCAACATACACCAGGATCTGGCCGTGTGCGGCCCTGCAGATTAAAAATACACCAGGATCTAGAGGTATGCTGTCCATCTGAACCCAAATACACCCAGATCCTGGTCTTTTTCGCCCTCCTGTGCGAAATAAACAAGGATCCTGGTACTTGTGGCCCCTGACATTGCAACATACACCAGGATCTGGCCGTGTGCGGCCCTGCAGATTAAAAATACACCAGGATCTAGAGGTATGCTGTCCATCTGAACCCAAATACACCCAGATCCTGGTCTTTTTCGCCCTCCTGTGCGAAATAAACAAGGATCCTGGTGCTTGTGGCCCCTGACATTGCAAAATACACCAGGATCCGGCAGTATGCGGGCCTTCCAATCAAAAATACACTAGGATCTTGATGTGTGCTGTGCTTTTGATCCCAAATACACCAGGATCCTGGTCTCTTTGGCCCTTCTGATGAGAAACAGAGCTCAGTCTAGATATACGCTGCCCCTCATACAATGAATACAGCTGGATTTAGGTGTGAGCAGCCCTTCCAGAAAATTTTACACATATACTACTACTACTACTTCTACTTAACATTTCTAGAGCGCTACTAGGGTTACGCAGCACTGTACAGATTAACATAAATTGACATAAAGGACAGTCCCTGCTCCAAGGAGCTTACAATCTAAAGGACGAAATGTCAAGTAGGGGCAGTCTAAGTTTCCTGAATAGAGGTATGATGGTTAGGTGCCGAAGGCGACTTTGAAGAGGTGGGTTTTGAGCAAGGCTTTGAAGATGGGCAGGGAGGGGGCCTGGCATATGGGCTCAGGGAGATTATTCCAGGCATGGGGTGAGGCGAGCCAGAAAGGGCGGAGCCTGGAGTTGGCGGTGGTGGAGAAGGGTACTGACAGGAGGGATTTGTCTTGAGAATGGAGGTTAAGGGTAAGAATGTAAGGGGAGATGAGGGTACAGAGGTAGGGAGGGGCTGTAGATCGAGTGCATTTGTAGGTTAAAAGGAGAAGCTTAAACTGTATGCGGTACCTGACCGGAAGCCAGTGAAGTGACTTGAGGAGAGGGGTGATATGAGTGTACCGGTTCAGGCGGAAGATAAGACGTGCAGCAGAGTTTTGAATGGCCTGAAGGGGGGATAGGTGGCAAATTGGGAGGCCAGTGAGGAGTAGGTTGCAGTAGTCAAGGCGAGAGGTAATGAGAGAATGGATGAGAGTTTGGGTGGTGTGTTCAGACAGGAAGGGGCGAATTTTACTGATGTTATAGAGGAAGAAGCAACAGGTCTTGGCTATCTGCTGGATATGCGCAGAGAAGGAGAGAGAGGAGTCAAAGATGACCCCGAGGTTGCGGGCAGATGAGACGGGAACGATGAGGGTGTTATCAACAGAGATAGAGAGTGGAGGGAGAGGAGAAGTGGGTTTGGGAGGGAAGACAATAAGCTCGGTCTTGGCCATGTTCAGTTTCAAGTGGCGGTTGGACATCCAGGTCGCAATGTCGGCTAAGCAGGCCGATACTTTAGCCTGGGTTTCTGCAGTGATGTCTGGTATGGAGAGATAAAGCTGGGTGTCATCGGCATAAAGATGATATTGGAACCCATGGGAGGAGATTAGGGAACCCAGGGAGGAGGTGTAGATTGAGAAAAGAAGGGGTCCAAGGACAGATCCCTGAGGAACTCCGACAGACAGCGGGATGGGGGTGGAGGAAGAACCCTGAGAATGTACTCTGAAGGTACGGTGGGAGAGATAAGAGGAGAACCAGGAGAGGACAGAGCCCTGGAACCCAAGTGAGGACAGTGTGGCTAGAAGTAAGTTATGATTGACAGTGTCAAAAGCGGCGGATAGGTCGAGGAGGATAAGGATGGAGTAGTGACCTTTGGATTTGGCAAGGAACAGGTCGTTGCAGACTTTAGATAGTGCCATTTCCGTCGAGTGTAGGGGGCGAAAGCCGGATTGAAGTGGATCGAGGATGGCGTGAGAGGATAGAAAATCGAGGCAGCGGCTGTGAACGGCTCGTTCAAGTATCTTGGAGAGGAAGGGTAGGAGGGAAATGGGGCGGTAGTTGGAGGGACAGGTAGGGTCAACTGATGGTTTTTTGGAGGAGTGGTGTGACTACAGCATGCTTGAAGGTGTCAGGGACAGTTGCAGTGGAGAGAGAGAGGTTGAGGATATGACAGATGGGGGGGGGGGGGGGTGACCGTAGGAGTGATGGTGTTAAGTAAGATGGTGGGGATGGGGTCTGAGGAACAGGTGGTGCATTTCGAAGAGGAGAGAAGATAGGCGGTTTCCTCTTCGGTGATATCAGGAAAAGAGGAGGAGGCCTGGGTTGGTTGGTTGAGGGAGTGTGTTGTAGGGTGAGGAGGAGGAGAAGATGGTTTGGAGGTGAATTCGAGGTTGATTTTCTGCACCTTGTCGCGAAAGTAGTCCGCCAGTGCTTCAGGAGAGAGTGAGGGGGGTGGGGTGGGAGCAGAGGGCACTTTGAGGAGGGAGTTAAGGGTGGCGAAGAGACGACGGGGGTTAGAACTGAGGGAGTTGGTCAATTGGGTGTAATAGTCCTGTTTGGCGAGGAATAGGGAGGACTGGAAGGAGGATAACATGAATTTATAATGAATGAAATCGGTGTGGGTGCGAGATTTCCTCCAGAGGCGTTCAGCCAATCGGGCGCAGGAGCAAAGGTATCGGGTGCAAGGGGTCAGCCAGGGCTGGGGATTAGTACGCCTCATGGGACGGGAGATGGATGGTGCAAGGGCATCGAGAGCAGAGGAGAGGGTGGCATTGTATGTGGAGACAGTCTTGTTGACAGTCTCGGAGGACATAATAGAAGGGAGGAGATCAGAGATAGTAGAGGATAAGGTGGGAGGGTCAACCGCCTGGAGATTCCTAGAAGTAGTGGTTAGTATTGGGGGGGACTGAGGGGGAGGGTGATGAAGTGTGAAGGTGATCAGGTGATGCAAACAGAGTTTCTGCTGTGTCTAGCAGGTACAGTAATTTTTAATGCTGTTTTGCTGATTTAAAATTTTATGTTATATGTTCATAGGAGAAGCTTTAAAATAAAATACAATTTTGTCAAATTTAAAAAAATGACACACATAGGCATTAAAACTTTTGCAAGTATTTTTATAGAGGACTCTCTTTATTGTCATCATAAAGAAAAAGGCAGGCATCTAGCGCTCCAATGAAAACCACAATGCAGCACTGGAAATAACAAAGCAGCTTCTGCAGTACTGACAAATATATTTTGTCACAGACCCTTGAAAATTCCACCAGCCCCCTACAACTCCTCTTAGACCTTCTTCGCTCCCTCCCCGCACCCCCCACCCCCATCCCCTTACAAGACAGAAGGCAAATCTACTTTGGTATTGTTTTTGACAAATGGAGATGGCTGCAGCAGGGGGACCGGCTTCAACTTCATAGTCATACCGTCTCATGTGGACCAGATAAGCTCATCCCATGTCCCCTCATTTAACCTCAAGGTGATAGCGATAAGAGTTTTCATTTTGGCACAGTATAAGTCATCACAAGAACAAAATATAAGAAAACCAAAGGATTGCATAAGGAGCTTATAGCCCATATTTTTATTTGGAGTTATAAAACCACTTACCCCTGAAACATGTTCCAAAACAGAATAATCCATTTGTGTATCTAAAAGGCAAACTTCTACAAATATATTCCATCGTCTTTATAAACACCAGGCTTCCCAAGGCAGATTACAACCAGTTAAGATGAACCCATCAGGAAACAGAATATTCTCCGAGGACAAGCAGGCTGCTTGTTTTCACTGATGGGTTGATGTCCGAAGGCAGCCCCAGGTCCGGAAATCTTCCTAGCAACAAAGCTTGCTAGAGCCCTCGCACGCACATGCGTGCACCACGCATGTGTGAGCACCACGCATGTGCAGCCGTCTTCCCGCCCGTAGCGCGAGCGTACAGACTCAGTCTCTTTTTTCTGTGGTCAGGGTGGCTGTTTTTCGGCTGCTATGCGCCTCAGAAGAGAGCCCTCTTCAGCGATGTAGCGTTTTTTCGCTTTTTTCTTGTTTCTTGTACGAGTGCACTTGTGTTCGTTTTCTAAAAAATAAAAAAAAAGAACCCAAAACAAACTTTCTTTTAATTCTTAGTTTGTCCCTGTAAGTTTTCTTTCATTTTCGGGTGCGGCCTTGTTGGCCGCCCGTACGGTTTTTTCTCCCTTTTTTGTGCCCTTCTTGGCACCATCGCGGGTTTTGATTTCGCCACCGCTGTTTTTCTCTCAATGACATTGAAGATTGCCAGCAGCTTCAAGAAGTGCACGCAGTGCAGCCGGGCAATCTCTGTCATTGATCCACACGCTTCGTGTATTCAGTGTCTTGGGGCTGGTCATCGCCCCAACGCCTGTACTCTGTGTCTTAGCCTTAAAAAGCGGACACAGGTGTTGAGATTAGCCCAGTGGGAACGTCTGTTTCGAGCTGTGCCCGGTCCTTTGGAGTTGACGTCGGCAGCGGTACCGAGGTCTTCGGGGACAGTGTCGATGGCGGCACCGGAGAGTGCATTGACATCAGGAGCGCAGGTAATGGCTGTCCAGAGACCATCTCACGCTGGCAGCAGTGAACCATTGAGTGGGTCTCCACCTGCCTCAAGGGCGCCTGCGGTACAGGCCCATCGGGACTGAGCTCTTTCGGACCCGACCCCAAGGAGGCGTGTGGATTCCACGTCCTCCTCGTCAGTACCGGGGGGGGGGGGGGTACCGGTGACGTGCTTCCCGTCACGGTACCGAGAACTGCGGGACGCCGAAGGATTCGGCACCCGTGAAACGTCGACGCCGGGAGGACCTCTCACCCTCCATTCAGGAGGTGTCGATGCGCCGGTCTCCGGTCAGCCGGTACCGCCTCCTCGCCCTAGGCAGATTCTGGCTTCGTCTCCTGTACCGATCCCACAGCCTTGTCGACAGACACTCTAGACGAGCGACTCCGAGCCATTCTTCCACAGATTCCTTATCATCAGCAGCAGATGAATCCATTACGAATGGGATGTATCAAAGCAATCCCTAGATAGGGTGGGAACAGGCCACACCATGCGCAAGCACTTGTGTTGCAAAACGCGCATCCCTCCTGGTGGCCACATCCAGCCTGTAATGTCGGGCAAATGAGAGTTTAGAGGCCCACATTGCTGCACTACATATCTTTTGAAGAGAGAGTGCTCCTGTTTCAGCCCAAGAAGAGGAAATCGCTCTTGTGGAATGTGCCTTAAAGGCGTCAGGCGGAGGCTGGCCACAC